>NC_080050.1:12836979-12919479 GCF_026212465.1 Amaranthus tricolor | reverse complement strand
TTACTAGCTTCATCTGGCTTGGCTTGGCTCCTCCTAGGCTCAAATCACCCTCTGGATGGCTTGCCTAAGAAAAATGAAAACTGGTAGTTTCCTCATGAGAAAAAATATAAGTGATCCACAAGTTCCCCACACATGACTTTGTTGGGAATTTGGATGAAATCTTAAACACATAGCATAACCATAACCTTAACCATGAACCTTGATAACCAAATGGTGTGCGTGTGTTTTTTTGTATACTCCTCTTTCCAGTTTGGTTGTTATAACAAAGGAACAAATACAAGATCAGAGTCAGACTGATGCGGCGGTAGACCAAAAAGTGGGTGCAGCCAATACTAAATTGAAGATATAATTTGTCGACTAATTTAATTTAGAAGCATTAATGGTGTATTGTTGTACAA
Organism: Amaranthus tricolor; assembly: GCF_026212465.1. Lineage (NCBI taxonomy): Eukaryota > Viridiplantae > Streptophyta > Magnoliopsida > Caryophyllales > Amaranthaceae > Amaranthus > Amaranthus tricolor. The sequence goes on along the minus strand of NC_080050.1, from coordinate 12,919,081 downwards.
ATGTCGGAGGGCTTTACTTTTGTTGAACCAATCTGTAAGGATCCATAAATTGGTGAAGGAAGCAAATATATTTTGAAACAAAATATATGGAGTTAGTGTAGCTTCTATATTTGAGTGTAACAGCCACTATTGTGATCCAACTTAATTATAGTACTAATTAAGTTGGGAAATGTTTGTTATTTATGATGTGTACTGTAAATCGGAGATGAAATTATTTTAATTTGGAGAGAATGAAACAACCATTATTTTAATACAACTATTTGCAGTTAATTGGGATTTCGAGTTGAGTTAATTCAAGTAATATTAATGTTATGAATGGTATGACTTGAGTGCACAATTGATGTGTACATTCATATGTGTCTCTTGGGATGGAATCCCATGAGTTTGTTAATGTGGGTGTTTAAGTTGGTAACTTAATGTTTGTGGTATTTAAGTGTGATTTATTTGTTGAAGTAATCATGGGAGTTATTGGTCTTAATGTTGTTTAATGAAGAAGTGCAAAGGATTTTTTAGAAGAAGCTTTGGTCAAGTAGAAACTGACAGGAGTATACTGAAGGTCGCTCGACCAGCTCGCTCGACCTAACGAGCCTCTGTTCCGGTCGAGCGGTTGTTCTAACGATTCATAAGCTGCTGTCTTTTATCCTTTTAACTTCTTGAAGCTGTTTCAAAGTAGTTATTACTTAGAATTCAGGTTGTATTCTCATTGAATGTACTTAGTACTATAAATAGAGAGCTCTCATGTTCATCTAAGGCACATCAAACACATCAAACACAACCCTTAAGCCAAACACATAGCCTTCGTTTTTATCTCTTACTCAATTGTAATACTTCATTTGTAAGAGTGTTTTACTCCATTGAAATAATATAAACAAGAAACTGCACACCACTGAGGACGTAGCCATCATTGGGTGAACCTCCTTAAGTCATTGTGTCAATTTTGTAAATTTTATTTTATCAAATGTTTGTTAGTTCATTGAAATATTATCGTTTATCAAAGTTTTTAACATCGTATCGATCTTGGCAAATTATTTTTATTAATTTTTTATTCGATAAAACGTTTGGTTATTAAATTAACCAAAATTTGTTTTTAAAAGTAATATTTGACTAATGTAAAAGTTGTAGGAGAATTTTATTTTACCTACAATATTTATTTTGCAAAACGTATTTCGTAAATTAGGAAAAAATGTTAAATATAGTATATAGTGTGATGTGTCACATTTTATGACACTGATGTGTCACATTTTATGACACTAATAAATCCTTTGTGTCTTAGTAAGACACATATTAGCATGATGTGTCATTAGAAGGAGCCTATTCCATTTCTCAGATTCTTTCATCTATATTCTTGGCTTATTTCGAGTGTCTTCTAGCAATTTCTGCATTTTGGAGTTCGCATATGATTTAGAGAGCTTCGAGTCATGAACACGTGGCTACTTGAATCACCTTGAAATGAGTTTAAATGAGAAAGTTATTTCCAAAATACTAACAGTGTATCCTTAAAACCCGTGGTGAAAGTTACGAATTTGATAATTAATGGTTTAAGTTTAGATTTCAATTGGGCATTATTTTAATACAATTTTTATAGTGATGTATTAGGTATTTATGTTTCTTCAAGTGAATTGGAGTTCAATTGATGATTAGGTTAGCATCCAGTTAAGTTCAATTGGGTATATTATTATGTTATGAATATTCAGTTCGAAAATTGTCATTTTTGTTTTGCAAATTTCGAAATATTTCTGTTTATTGTTGAGTTTTAATGTCTGCATATGGATTATAGAGCTCTGAGTCAGGAACACGTAGCCACTTAAATCGTTCCATTTGGTTTCCGTATAAGTGCGTTATGCCTATTTTAGTAACGAGGTGTCCTGAAACCATTATGGGATTTGTAAATTGAGATTAAAAGCTTTGGAATTAATCGGGTAGTTATTTTTAATATGGTTTTCGGGCTCATATAAGCTTTTTATGTTCCAATTATTTTAAGCCCAACCATTTCAAAACTATTATTGGTATTAATCAATGTCACATTCCACGTTTCATATCAAATAAATCAAGTTTGACCTTATTTTTTCAAGTTTCTTGTTTAAAAGGCCCTTAAAACAACTACTTAATACATAATTTGACATCTATACCTATTTATTTAAACCTAAAACATTTCAAGACCTTAAAACGGCTAGTTAACACGTTAATTCACATATATGCCAATTTCTTCAAGGCTTAATCATTTAAAAATATTTTTATGCACTAATTAGTGTCGCTTGCCATGTTAGGGGCTTAAAAATCCTAAAACAGTAAAATATGATAATTATAATATATTAATTAGATTATACCTTGTATGTAACTTATCAAAATTCAAATGTAATCCTTTTATGTGATCTTTACGCATGTAACGAGCATCTTCATCGTCTACCACAATGGATTTTTGATTAGTAAAAGGTAGAGAGTCCTCACAAGCATCGTACTTTTCCTCATCAACAACATCAGCTATAGCGAGGATATTACCCGGTACAAAAATAGACTATTTTTGGTTAGCATGATCAACTATGTAGAATATTTTGTTAGCCTGTATTGCATGTATAAATGACTCCTCGCTATCACACAAACAAGTTAAATCTACAATAGTGGATCCACAAATGTCATCGTTTTTAACGTATCTTTGATTGTTTTCTGCCTACTTGCAAGACCAACTTTGTGGCTAAAGTATCCAAGCTCTCATATTTAATTTACTCGCTCGTTGTATGACAATTTGGCATCAACCGTCAATTGATCCTTGGTACTCGCATAAAATGTAGATGACACCAAAGCAAGATCACTGTTATTCTATAAAAGAGAGCACTTTGACTTAGGCAATTGTCCCATTTCCTTCAAGTTTCCCTTCATGTTGAGACGTAGTGAGACCAATAGGATCTGCAATAAGCATATATACTCTGTTATGAAATTACAATATTCAAGGCACACAATGCCTTGAACCATACTACCCTCGAGTTGTGCCAGATTCCTCACTTTGATTTGCAAACCATACTACCTTCGCGCTTTTATTTTTTGAACAATGAGTAGTAAGTTGGAGGCAAATCATTCTTTTCAACACCTACTTATCATCTTTTTCTCTATAACTTTTTCTTTGCATTTTCCCTTGTTATTGTCACCTTCTTCTTCGACTCTATTTCCTTTCTTGCTCACCTTAACATGTGGCAACAATTCTAGCTGAAGACCCTTACGATCAAAGTAATCTCACATTCTTTATCTTACCTTAAATGTTTATGAGCATCTTGAGTATGACATCGGATACATTATTCTCAATATGCATAACATGGTGGCAATGCCTAACCAAAAAATCTCTACAAAATGGAAGCTTCCAAAAGATTTATTTTTTCCTCCATAGTCGGCATTTACCCCCTTGCCCTTGCCTTACTTTACATAATACTTTTTTAAAACCCTTAAACTGGTTTTAAACCTCATAAATGGTTAGCGGTTGACGAGCTACACACTTTTAACCTCTCTGTTGAACGCCTTCTTCTTCTTCTTCTTCTTCTTCTTCTTCTTCTTCTTCTTCTTCTTCTTCTTCTCACAATAGGCGTTATCTCTGGGGAGAAACTTCTGATGGAGCATAAATACATGTTTGCAATTAGGAACACTTAGTTGAAAGATAAGTGTAACAACTTATCAATTAATGATGTCTTTATAATTTTTATTTATTAATCATAAATAAATAAACAAATAAATAAATAAATAATAGTAATAAAATGTAGAAATAGTTGTTAATAAGTATATTAATAATATAATATCCATGTATGCTATTTTGTTAAAAATATTCAATTGCAATTATTAAAATAATATTAGCATCAATCAAATAGTTTGAGTAGTTATCATTCCCAAATTTGAGGTTAATAATGCTTTTACCTTTACTTTTAGACTAACAAGTTGGAGCTTATTAATAGTTCTATGCATTTAAAGATGTGTTAAGGTTTTAAAATGGGAAGACAACACTCCCTTACTATAATCTTTCAAGCCTTCCATACTTCTCTCATGGCTTACCTTCCCTTCTTACAACATTTCATCTTCCTCATTCACACCCACAACAACTATTTTCGTTAACTGCCAAGCCACCTGCTGTTGCCAAGCAACTCCTACAACCAGGGGCGCACCACTAGTTGTGACTAAGGATGGCAACGGGTCGGATCTGGAACGGGTCCACCTCCAGATCCGTTTTCAAGAACAGGGTCCAGATCCAGACCCGAATTCGCGGGTCCAGTTTTGCAAGACCCAGATCCGGATCCGCGGATACTGTGGATCCAGTACCGGATCCGGGTCCAAAACGGGTTTGACTTGTTTTTATTTTTTTATTTTTGAATGTGTTGAGATTGCAATAAAGCCATATTTATAGACTAATGTTAATAATATATATAATTTCACAATCAATCACCCAAAAAAAATTATACAACTTAAAATTGCCTTGAAAATATCCAACAAACATATTAAAGTTGTTTGTTACATAAATAAATATAGCCGATACACAATCTTTTAAATTAATTAATTAATTATTTGCTTACTTTTCTAATTATTATTTCATTAAATTTTCATTATTATCTCATTTTCTATATGGCAAAAAGAAAAGGAAAAAAAAACCAAAACATAAGTAAGAAAAAAAACGACAAAACAGCAAACAAAAAAAAATCAGAATATTCATCATGTATTCATGTTCTTCCCAAATACCCGAAACTCTTTCCCCAAATCCTAATTTTAATATATATTTGATATAAAAAAATAAAAAATAAAATTAAAAAAAATAAAATTGGTCCTCCAGATCCGCGGGTCCGGGTCTGGGTATTTTTCTCAGATCTAGATCCGGACCCGTGAAATTTAAATGGATCCGATCCGGATCCGACGGGTCTATATTTTTAGGACCCAAATCCATGAAAACGGATACGGATCCACGGATTCAGGTCGGGTCCAATACCCATTGCCATCCCTAGTTGTGACTTTTAGTAGGGGTTCTTTTCTCTTTGCTCCCATCTCATCCTCGTGAGCTACTCCTTGTTATTATTTTTTTTTCAGTAATTAAGTTTAGGTTTTCTCTAGTAATTTAAGTGAAGTATATTGGTTTGTTGTGGGTAAGAGCTAAATTTGTAATTCAAAAATATTTTTATTTAGGGTTTGAATTTTGATTGAGAATAAGAAAAAATTGTGTATTTTAAAAAGTGATTTCAATGGTGTTTATTTTTTTAAAAATGAGAAATTTATTGATAAAAACAGCTGCAACTTGGGAGACCCAAAACCGCTAGCATAAGAAAACCTGCGAGGGAAAAAAGACATTAGAAGAGGGGACTAATAAACAAGCCACTTAAATCAAAGCATTTGAGTGGACTATGCATACACACTACATACATCTATTCAACGCCTGTTTGAGTAATTTGAGTCAATCACACCTTACACACTAAGCATGTCTAACTCACCTTACACACCACTTCCAGATTACACAAACACTTATATGCTTGTCTCAACTTACAAAGATCACCCAAATAATGCTTATAAAAAAGAAAATAAGAAAGAAACTTTGCATCGCGTTGTCGGCAGTATGCCATTGTTGACAACATCCATAGTCTGACCTTGTAACCAGACTATTTGAGTTAGTCCACAATAATACCACTCAGCTCATCAGATTTAATTGTGCATTCGTAACCATCAGATTCACACAGTAATGTACACCTCCAAATAGAAACAACAACAGCCAATAATAAACACCCCGCCAATTCGCGTCAGATATCATATCGACATAGCAGACGAAGTCTTCAAACAACAAGTAACTTCGTAGGAGCACCATGTATAAAGGGCAGTTGTGACCCTCTGAAACATCAAAATAACAAGAAAATCCCAAGGAAACAACAGTTGCACATAAAATTCCTTCCATAATCAACAGCAGCTTGCAGCAAGGTCGTACCTATCACATTTAGTAAAAGTACATAGGCAACTTTATTGATGATGGTACTGAAGTTTAGATTTGATGAGGAGGAGAGCACCTTGATGTTCCGATTGCGGCAACTAGGGCTGCACACGGTCCGGTCTGGTTTGACAGAAAAATCAAACCAGACCAAAAATTCCGGTCTGGAAATTTTTCAGACCAGACCAGACCGGTCAAGAGACCAGACCGGACCAGACCGTTAACGGTCTGGTCTGGTCTGGTCTACGGTTTATTTTTTTTTATTTTTTATTTTTTATTTTTTATTTTATTTTTAATTGAGTGAGAATTTAAGATAAACGATAATTTGTAAACAACATACATCATCAAATCCGAAACATCACAAATTTTCAATAGTTAAGTACTCACAAGATACTCCATTGGAGTCGCGAAAACATAATAACTAAGCAATGAAAATACTAAAACAATTAGCTGGGAAAGATATTATTGAACGAAAACTTATAGTCAAAATCAAAAACAATACTATTCACTCAAATACACAATTACAATATTATCCACTCAAATATTCAAAGAAAATGAAAATAATGATGAAAATCAAAATCAAAAAGCAATACTAGCTATTCACTCAAATATTCTAAGAAAACAGAAGATAGAAGATATTATTCAAAGAAAACTTACAATTAAAATCAAAAACAATAGTATTTACTCAAAACACAATTACAATACTATTCAAAGAAAACGAAAATAATGATGAAAACAAAAATCAAAAACAATACTATTCACTCAAATATTCAAATAAAACGAAAATTAAAAAAAAATGAAAATAATAATCTTAAAAAAAATTACCTGGAATTGAAAGATTTGGGAGATTATGAATAGCTAAGTGAAAAATGATGAAGAATTTAGTAGAGAGGGTGTGAAACGGCAACTTTAGGGCAGTATATGAGGTTAACAGGGGAAGATAGGCGAGGGAGATGAAGCGATTTACCATGTCTACCAATCGTAAATCCAACTCCACCAAACCAAAACGCAAAAGCAATAATATATAGGAGCTGGATTCTATTTATCCATCTCTTATAGACACAATTTGATTACAAACTTTTCAATCACTTCACAGGCATGAACAATTGCAACACACAAAAGCCCAGAAAATACGAACTAATCGTAGGTACAATCCTAAACATTGATCATTCCCTCAGCATCCATTGTTTTGCATATTTTCACAAGCAATTCAACCCATCAAGATGAAACCCAGAAGAAATTCAAAACCCATAAGCATAATCAAACATTCAGACTAAACCCTAAAAAGTAAAAACAAATCTATCATCATCTGAAAAATTTAATTTCTATCATTCATAATTCTAACAAAGAATTCCATCAAACAAAAACGAAAATGCACAAATGAACATTATCTAAGTTCGAAAGTATCAAATGAGAGAAAGAAAGTATAATAGAAACAAAATCAATACCAAATTAATTGACCGATTAATTGAAGAAAGCTCGAAGAGTTGAAGCCTCGAAGGAGGCGAGGAATTAGAGAGGAGGCGAGGAAGGAATTAGAGAGGAGGCGAGGAAGGAATTAGAGAGGAGGCGAGGAAGAGAGGAGAATGTCACGAGTTGGGAAATGGAGATGGAGGCAGCCAGCAGGTTTTCACGAGCAGTTGCCCTAATCCCCTAAAATTTGATTTTATTACGGTTTTCCGGTCCGGTTTGGTTTGAAAATTTTAAAATCGGGACCGGACTGTAAACCGTTTTAAAAAAAAAATCGGACAAGACCATTTAGACCGTAGACCAGACCAAATATTTAAATTACGGTTTGGTCCGGTTTGGTTTACGGTTTAGACCAAACCGTGTTCAGCCCTAGCGGCAACACAAGGTGTAACACCCCGATATTTTCCGATATATTAAATGATTTGCTAGTAATATTATTATTATTATTATTATTTTTAGAAGAATATATTTTCTTTTTATTATTTATTTTGTTAGTGGGTTAGATCATGAGATTTCAACTTTTAAGGCAATTAAAACCATTTTAAGCCCAAACCTTTTCCTAATCTATCTTTAATTTCAAAAAAAAAAAATAAATAAAAGAGGGATTTGAATCAATTTGGCCGGCCATATGGGGAAGTTGGGGGATTTGTAACCTCTTGAAGAATATTGAAAGATTAAGAATAATTGCCTTCCATAATTATTGCCTTAATTTCCTTAATTCCTTTATTTCCTTAATCTCCTAATTAACTTACATCTTTTCATTTCAAACCATTTGCAAGTAAGAAAACACTCCCAAAACACTCTATTCCTCACGCCTAAATCACCTTGGTTCATCAATTTTGGTGTTTTGTTCTTGTGCAATTGTGAGTAATTCTTAATCTAGTTTTTATTTTTAAGTTTTAATTTAAATTTCTATGATTTATATGTGTGTTATTTTATAGTTTATGATTTGTTCATGATTTAAAAATTCATGTGTGAAAGTATGATGTATTTTTCTATCTAGATTAATGTATGGTTTTTAGGGTTTTAGATATGTTTACATATGTGTGAGAATTTGTTTGATGGATGATTGAAAATATATATATATATATATATATATATATATATATATATATATATATATATATATATATATATATATATATATATATATATATATATATAATGGATGCTCATAGAAAAAAAGTATGTGGTGTTAGAAATTTATTTATTTTTGATTAATAGAAGGAATTTATAATGTTGGTAGGAAAAAAAAGAAATATACATGTAAATATGTGATGTGTATGTGTGCATACAATTGTGTAAAAAGAATTATATTAAGGAAAAAAAATAATAGTTCATTAAAATTTATTTTTTTTTAGATAATCATGAAAATTATGTAAATTTTGTTGTTTAGATTTTATAGGAAATAAAGCATTGAAATTTATATTTTTGTGATAAAACAAAATGGAATGACAAAATCCCGTAGGTTTTGAAAATGGTGAAAAAAAATGTGTTTTTGGAACATTTTTAGCTTTGAAATTAAGTTAAAAATACTTATACTATGTTATAAATTATGGAAATTGGTACACGGGGGTTTTGACGCCTTCCGGACGCAACGGTGAAGTCGAATTTTTAGTTTAACAGTTTTAAGTTGAGTTTCTGGACAGATTGTATAGGCTGTCCTGTTTTGTGTATTTACCATGTTATAGTATGTGATGGATGTTCATGTTGTGTGTAGTATTCTAGGTATGGATGTAATTGTATGTGTGTGTTATGGATGATTTGGGGAAAATGTGTGTAACGGCCCGGTTAAAGTGACCCGGAAAAATTATGTGGAAACATGAATCCGGTTCACAAACGGACACAAGAAAACTCATCTTTACTCGGATCGTCAACGTTCCAACGGTAAAGAAATATGGTCAACAAAGAAAACAGCGTCAAACAAAACAAAACAAGTCAGCGGAAGTCTTTACATACAACTCGAGAGCCCACCGGCTTCTAGACTAACTAAAAGTTGTACAAGATAAAAGAAAACATCATAAACTTTGGTTACATAAACTGAGTTATTTCGACTCATTACAAAGTATGTCTAGACTTGATAGTTACGGGTTCTAAGCTGAATCCTCACTCCAGCCCCCTCCTGCAGTCAACCTGCTGCACGTCGTATGATAACACGTAGCAGGTTCCAAAGAACAACCAGTACACGTCAGAGACTTCATACATATATTAAACAGGTTGGATACAAGCATTGTGTTTACCCTAGCATGCAAAGGCTCTAATACATATTCTTTATTCAATATATTTCCAATTTTGTAACGTTGCCCGTCCTGTTCGGGTCGTACAAGTATAATTTCAAATTTGTTTTGGTGGAATACACTTGGGAGAGCTAATCCCAAGGCAACCACCTACCTAAGACGTTGCCCGTCCTGTTCGGGTCGCCAAAGGCTAAAGTATGCATACCCCCATGGTGACCGTAATGATCCACAACTGCCATGGGAAAAATGATTGATAATATTCCAATTCATTTGTTAACCCTTTTGGTAACTTAACCATAAATTCTCAATTTCCACATAATTATTTCATATTATTTGAGGTGTCTAATCCTTATGTGATTACAATGCCACGATTAGGAATAAACCAACATTACTTGCACAACCATATAAATAGTATGGTCTAAGCGTGTACCTTTGAACGCTGCAAACACACGTTGTTCAAGCACAATTAAAATTTCGCCCTCTTATGAAACAAGGTCCTAAATAACACAAAACGATCACGTATTAGACCGTGTTTAAACATTTAATCCACTCAATACCATTAAGATATCACTAAGACTTGATAATTTCAAATGTTTTCATCAAACTCCCAATAGTTCCAAATTTTACATTCTGACCATAAACTTTTATGGCCATTTCGGACAGTTTAGAAAATTCAAATTAAAAATCCGACTTCACCGCTGCGTCCGGAACGCATCAATTACCTTGGGTACCAAATTTCATAATTTCTAGCATCCAATTACTATTTTTAATTATTTTAAGCGTTCTAACGAGTTTTAAAACGCATCGGTTAAATAAAACAACAACGAAACACACCCAACACTCGGATCGGGGCGCCACTACCGAGGCAGCAGCTGCTGTCCATAAGTTCCTTCTACTTTAATTATTTTTATTTTATATATATTTTTTTCTATTTAAATTATTTAATCCTTTTTAAATCTCCATACCAAGATACACCTAACCAAAACTGAATTTACATTTTACTAAAATAAAACAAATAAAACCAAATCTCCTATCACACAACCACTTGATATTTCCACACATCTAACAATACATAAAATCCCATCAATTAAACTAAAGCATCATCAAAAACATAAAACTAACAACTTAAGACATACTCATCCACAAAATCCTTCAAGAGCACTTAAAATTTCATAAAACATGATAATTAAATTAAATACTTGATTCCCTTATCAAATTAAAATTTTGTAGAGAATCATAAAACAAAAATCATCTTTCTTGAATCAAGACATGTACGTAAACACACAATCCCTCAAGCAAAAATCCAATTTTTTTTTTTTTTTTTTTGCCAAAGAATTTATAACTTCATAGATGACTACACTACTGGATCCATACCATTAAAATTCCTACTAACAAATTGTAATTTAGTTAGAGATATGTGAACCATAAAAGTTTATTTAAATATCAATATTAACTTAATTCTTTTAACAAATTAAACTTTGTTAAAGAATTTAAATCAAAAGAAAACATAACCCAATCCTTTTAACAAAATTGAAGTTTATTAAAGGATTAGTAGAGAAAATTATATATAAAAGAACGTATATTCAATCCTCCTAAAAATCATAGGATATCATCATACATAAAAATATACCTCACCTTAGAAATCTTTTTGAATAAAATTTATAATAACAATTCAACTAAACTTACCCCTTGAACAAAAGATTGAATTGAACAACCAAAAGAATTTTTTTTTTTATTTTGAGAATGCCGAGCACAATGGAAGCAAGGAGAACTATTTTTTTTTCAGAAATTTGTGGAGAAACGGAATTGGAATGGAATGATTATGTGAGGCTTAAGAATTAATAATGGGCAATTTTAAAAAAAAACAAGGTATAAATGTGCTATAAATCCCACTTATGAGAGGAGTTACAAAAACTCCTCCCATTCCATGCACTAACCGGCTGCCCCTTCCATTCCCCCTTAGTATTTTTTTCTTTTAATTAATTAATTATTTAATTAGTTGAGTAATTATTGTGTTATTATCACAATCGAAACAAAACGTCATGCGATAAAACTCGTTACCGTTAAAATTAACCTACTTTGTTATTTATAATTAACTATGTAAAATAATATAATTTAATATCACTTACTTATTTTATTTTGTTATATTTTATTTTATTATATTTTATTTACTTTTAAACCCGATAAATTACGGGGTGTTACAATGTGTATGTGTGCTTATTTCCCGAATACGATTGAACCTTGTAGGAAGTCGATTCGTGACCGGGAATTGATTAAGACGCTCGTGAGTTGGTTATCTTGCTTAAGGTATGTACACGCAGCGAATTTCGCATTAGTCCGATGTATCATATAATAGTGGTATACAAAAGTAAAGTATGGATATATAGTACGAATAATGTTATCTTTCGAATAAATAATTTTTATACATTGTTTTGATAAGCAGAGGTAGTATGACCTTACTAACCTTAAAGTGGACGTAGTATGACGTCAATTGGTGGAAATGAATTACTCGCGGTATATGGGGGCATTATGAGCCACCGCGGGGGTATGCATACTTAACCATAGGCACCGAAGTAAGGCGAGTGTCTATGGTAGAGACTTGCTGAGGGGTTAGCTCCCCCTAATGTATTGTCTCACTTATGGAGATTGGAGTGTACTGGCAGTATGGCTGGATAGTACAGCAGTATGGCTGACTAATCTTTACATGAAAATAATTATTCTTAATTAGCATGATCAAAGCGTACGGTTCTGTGAATTATAATTACATGAAAAGAAACACCTTTTATAATTTTTTTTGTAAAAAAACACCTTTTAAGAGACTTTTTTTAAAAAAAACACCTTAAATCAGTTTCCGGTGACTTTTGTCAACTTTCCGGCGTTGACTATGCCAGTCAACGCCGGAAAGTTGACAAAAGTCACCGGAAACTGATTTAAGGTGTTTTTTTTTAAAAAAAGTCTCTTAAAAGGTGTTTTTTTACAAAAAAAAATTATAAAAGGTGTTTCTTTACAAAAAATGGGTTTTAAAAAGTGTTTCTTTTAAATAATAAAAAAAAATTAAAAAAAATTATTATTTTTTTTTTGTTATTATTATTATTATTATTTTTTTTTAAAAAAAATTTTTTTATATAATAATAAAAATAAAAATTTTTTTCAAAAAATAATATTAATAATAAAAATAAAAATAAAAATAAAAACAAAAATTTTAAAAAAAGTTAAAAAAATTAATAATAATAAAAAAAAAATATAAAAAGTATAAAAAAATATAAAATAAAAATAATAATAATTAAAAAAAAAATAATAATAAAATTAAAAACTAAAATAAAATAAAATTTTTTTTTTAAAAAAAAGAATAATAATAATAATAATAATAATAATAATAATAATAATAATAAAAATAAATATTATTATTCTTTTTTTTTTTTAAAAATATTTTTTAAATTTTATATTTATTTTTAATTTTATTATTATTATTATTATTATTTTGCATTTTATTATTGTTATTTTATATTTTTTTATACTTTTTATTTTTTATTATTATTAATTTTTTTTAATTTTTTTTAACTATTTTTATAATTTTTGTTTTTATTTTTATTTTTATTTTTATTTTTATTATTAATATTATTTTTTTATAAAATTTTTATTTTTATTATTATATAAAAAAAAATTTAAAAATTTTAAAAAAAATTAACAATAATAATAATAATAATAATAATAATAATAATAATAATAATAATAAAAACAAAATAAAAAAATAATAATTTTAAAAAAATTTTTTTTTTTTGTAAAGAAACACCTTTTATAATTTTTTTGTAAAATAACACCTTTTAAGAGACTTTTTTTTAAAAAAAACACCTTAAATCAGTTTCCGGTGACTTTTGTCAACTTTCCAGCGTTGACTGGCATAGTTAACGCCGGAAAGTTGACAAAAGTCACCGGAAACTGATTTAAGGTGTTTTTTTTAAAAAAAAAGTCTCTTAAAAGGTGTTTTTTTACAAAAAAAATTATAAAAGGTGTTTCTTTACAAAAAAGGGGTTTTAAAAGGTGTTTCTTTGCAAATTTCCCTTAAAATTAAGTATAGTTTAAGCAAAATTTTAAATAAACTACATATTTTCATGATCAAATTTACCCATTATTTTAAAGTATATTCACTTGTACATATTAGAACAAAATTTTGATGAACCAAAATCCTTTCTATGGTAACCCATGATGATGTTCATCACTTACACAAGCTAACCTTCTTCTACACTCCAAACTCTTACACATTCACTTACACACTCCAACTCTTACACATTCACTTACACACTCTAAATCATTTACACAAGTTAACCTTCTTCTATACTCCTAACACTCTATTTCATACAATCTAATGAACTACAAAGTTGCCCAAACCCATTATAAATACCCCCCTTAGCCATGAGATCACTTACACCACCATCATCAATCTTTCTAACATTCTTTCTTATATTTTCACTTCATTAAAATCTTACTACATTAATACCTTTATTAATTGAAGAAATTAAAGAACATGGAGCTTAGAACACTCTTTACTTAGCTTAAATCATCATCATTATTTTGGGAGTTGGTATTAATTATCTTTGGAGCATTATTATCTATCTTGGAGGATCTTATTTCTTATTATTTTTCTAATTAGTACTTAGTACTAATCCTTGGTGTTAGTATGGTATAACTTCTTACCCTACTCTTTTTGTGGAATTTTACATTATATTTACTTTATAATATGCAAAGTATGAAATATGTTGATATATTTTAGTGGAAGTTAGTTTAATGAAATTATGATCAAGATTATATTAAGTATGTGTATGCTAAAAGTAAATTTAGTATGTTAATCTAATAGTCTTTGAACAAGTTTCGGAAGTTGAGTGCAAAATTATATTCTAGTGATATTAAGCATGATTCATGTTATAAACTAGTACTAGTATATTTATGAGTTATGTGTTATATTAGAAATGTTATTATATTTAAGAATGTATTTTATGTTAGAATTTTGTATTAATATGTTTATGTTAGCCTTCAAACTAGTTTATAAGGTAGTAAGTTATTTTATGAACGTATTTTACTAAGTATGATTATATTAAGAATATTGTTATTATACTTTATTATGAGATTTAAGTTTATTCTTAAAGTTATAGTAAATTTCTAAGTTATTGTGTAAAGTTTTTATTTTTTATTTGTTTTTTTAGTGGTTATGTTAATTATTTAAATCTTGAATTTACTATAATAAATTAAATGAAGTTGTTTTATTAGTGAAAAAAAGGCCCCGAAATACTCGTAGGCCATTCGACCATTATCATATTAAAAGAAAAAGAGTTTGATTTATTCTTTTTTATATTATTATAAGCTATTTTGTGATAATATTAAAATAAAATCTTAAAAGTTATTTTTGAGAAAGCTTTATAAGTTATTAAATATTGAAGTGATTTTCTTGAATATATGAGATTTCATAATTAAAAAAATAATAATAACTTTTGTGACATTTAATTATTTAGTACAAAATAATATTTTATTTGCTAACTATTTGACCAAAATTTATATAAAAAGATGTAAAAGTATTTTTAGTAAACTTGTTCTTAAACTATGTGTGAAATATTGATTTTTTGTGAAATTATAAGTTTTATTTGTTTTATAACTAGAATGTTGATTTTCGCGAATCCAATAAGTTTACTTGTTTTTCCAAACTTGAAATAATTATTTTTTGGTAAACTTGTTGAATTTTGAAAACTTATCCAAAGGTTGCAGTTTAACTTGAATTTTAATTAGAATGTTTGATTTTGTGAGGAGAATAAAGTTTTATTTATTTTAAAGTTGGAAATTTTGATTTTGGAACTTATTTCAAGAGAAATAGATTTTAGTAGCTACTTGTGGAAAATACTAATTTGGAGACTATTAATAAAATATTAAGTTATTAGTGTGAATTTAGTGAACTATTAAAATAAAGTTATAAATAAAATTTAATGTGTAAAAATTAAGTAATGAACATATAAAGACGTAAAGGTGAATTAAACGTTATGATTAAGAATTATATTAAATAAATAAAGTTACCACTTAGGTTGGTCAAATTCAAATTCAAAGTCAACTTGGAGTAATAAAAATGTGATGTACTTGTGTGAAATGTATTGATTGAATGATCCTGATAGTAAGGTAATGTCGAACCATGGACCGGCATGTAAAATCCCGGCGTCCGTGTTGGCCGGCACGTAAAATGCGGTGTAAGACAGGGGGTTCGCTACCTATCCTGTAGAGCTCGAGCATAAATATTGTATTGGAGGGGTGACGACTCCCACCACAGTTACGGTTTAGGACTACGGTTCTCACCTAACTAGACCCTTACATATATCAGGTGTCATATTGATGTGCTTGTTGATCGCTGATAAACTTGATTAGTGTTGATGCTATGATGCATGGTACGGTTATGAGTATTAACCAAATGAACTTACTCAAGTGTTAACATTACCGAATTGTATAAGTGGCAGTAACGTACTTCTGTCAAGATCGAGAATGGTATCTTAATGACTTAAAAGTATGTAACAGAAAAAGAACATGGTAAAAATATACGGTGGTGTCAATTAAGTATAAGTTCGTACTTAAATTATTATTTTGTAAATGTAGCGTATAATTTCCGTATTTTGAGCTGGATAGGAAGTTATGCTCGGCGTTAAGCGCTGACCGATTCAATCGGCTGTCATCCGTATCATGGATGGCAGCATTTTGCAGGATTTAGTTCAGGTTCCGATCCAGGCCGCAGCAATTACTAATTTATCGAGAACTTAGCTGCTTTTTGTATCTTTATTGATCACTTGATGATGATGTATTTTTTTTTCTTTTTGAGCAAACAATATTTCTTATCAGAGGTAATATTTTACTTTTGTTTTAAACAGTTTTAGTTTTATGATTTAAAGTTTTTAACAATTCGGCATTTTGAGACTTCCGCAATATTTTTTTTGTATTAAACATTATTATTAAATGTTAATTATGTATCGAGATTTCCTCTCTTGTTACACATATGCTTGGTCAACTATTAAAGTCTCTCTAAGTGAGAAAACTTGATACATATGCTTACTATTAAAGTCTCTCTAAGTGAGAAAACTTACAAGGTATACTTTTTTATTATCTTCTCTATCTCTTCCCTCCTATATGCCTTACCATCTGCTACCTTTTGGAAGTTAAGTATTTTATTTTTAAGCTACTCTTTCTCTCAATCGAGCTTAAATAATGATGTCTAACTGTCACTGGGTGTACTCTAGATCAACCCACCTACAATGTGTTTAATTTGAGGGATTTAGAAGGAAAGAAAATGGATATATTTGGAGGGATGGGTTTTTGCGGGTTTAGAAAGCAATTCTAAATGCGCGCGCGGCAGGGGGTAGGGAGAATTTGAGAGGAAGAGATTTAAAGGGATGACTTATATGACCTACACCTCTGAGGATCTGATTAGGGATAGGGGTAATTGAAGGCGCCTTATGGGTGAGATACATTGGTACGATGATAATGATGACGAGTCTTCTATTTTTGTTAATAGTCAAATCTTTTCAATTTTGAAAAGATTTGGAAGGAAAATGGTACATTAGCTATAAAAATAATGAAAATGACTTTTACTCTTATCATTTTGTTTTCTAATTTGGATGAATTTATGTCAATTCCCTTTCATGATTTTTAGGTTCAAAAATTTCATCTTTACTATTTCCTTTCTCTTTCTTCCAATTTCCTCCTAAACAAAAAAATAAATTAGGGACATTCCATGTGTTAACCTTGAATTTTTGGCTTTTCCACATGGTAAACAAACCTTTTTTTAATCCACATGGTGACCTTGGCCTTTCAACTTTTCCACGTGATAGACAAAATATTGTTTTTTTGTTCAATTTATGCTATATTTACCCAACTTAATGATTTTTTTTTTTTCAAAAAATAAATGTCATGATCACCTTGATTGACCACATATTTCGAAATTCAGTCGAAATAAATACTTTATTTAACGAAAAACTAAACATTTTGTCTACCACATGGAAAGTTAAAAGCTTGACACATCGTGGATTTAAAAAAATATTTGTGAAATTGTCACAAATTCAGGGTCTCCATGTGGAATTTTCTAAGAAATTATCTCCTTTCATTATCCTTTCCTTCTGTTCTTCTCACTCTATTTCCTTTTCATCCTAATGTTCTATCCAAACACAGAGCTAAAATACATACACCCCAAACCTTCATCATAGTAAAATGAATAAGCAACATATTGTCGACTAGGATCAAAATCTCTCCAATCATGATCGTATTCGACTTCATAACCACAATTATGATGATCTTCCAATGGATGAAGCTTTGATATCTACCAATTAAATAACAAAATAAAATTAATCAATTATATTAAGTGAATTAAATAGTCACTAAAACTAATAAGTATACAAGAGAAGTTATAGAAATATAGCTTATCTTAATTTGAAAAGCGTTTTATTTCTTCTTTGCTTGATTTTTGATGTAATGAAAAAAGCCAATTTGGTGTGTATTTATAGAATACTAGTTTACTATTATTAATAGTCAACAAAATAACAATTGGTTTGAAAAGCTAAAACAACTAGTTTTAAAAAAGTCAGCTTGTTTGGTCGCTGTTACTAACAACGAACAAATGAGACCTGGTCCAACAGTCTCAAACTTACTTTCGCTGTTAGTAACATCGAACAACACAAATTGATTTTTTTTTAACTTTTTCTTTGCCAAGATTCTGTTCGCTGTTGGTAACAACGAACACAATCCAAACCTCAGCTTTGGACAACTAGATGCTTATTTTGGAAATAACAGTTCCCAAAGCTTATTTTGAGAATATATTTTTAAAACAGCCTATTTTTTCAAATTTCTCAAAGTGATCCACTCATGTTTTGTTTTGTCTTTCCGTTCCTCCTTTCAAGTTAGAGTAGGAATAGGGAAATGATTGCCACACTAAAAATTTTCATTGTTTCCCTCAAAGAAAGAAAAGTCATAGGACGAGAGTATGTTACCCTATACATTATTATTTAATTAGCCACAAAAATCCTAAATATATTATGTTTTATTTCTATTATTATTTCTTATTTATTGTTCTCATCCGCCCCTTAGCTTCAAATTTCTTGGGGCATATCAGTAAAAAAAATTTCCAAAGTCATATATGTTCAGATCCCTTGGGGACTTCAGCCGAACATGTTACCTATTTCAATTATTTTTATAAAAGCGAAAAAATCAATAAGCGCGAGGGTTGGATTAATTTACTTCGTTAAAAAATTCCATTAAAAGTCCATTGTCATAAAGATTTTAAAACAATTCCGTTAAATCGGTCAATATCAAACGATTGTTCCTATTCTATATAATACAAATCTTTAGCGAGTTTCACAGAAAATAGACTTTTCATAGATTTTGGAAAAACATGTTTTTGAATAATGGAAAGACATTTGGTAACCCACAAACATCCATTAGATCTAGCTAGTTTTACTAAAATGCTCCGTTCTTCGTCTTCCATTTCTAATTTCATCTCCTATGAACATCATTTCCCTGCAGCTAAGCTCATTTTGTAATTTTCGCACATAAAACTACCGACCGGAGAGAGAAAAAGTGGAGGTCCACTTCGTCGCACATTTTTGCATCTCTCGCGCTCATTTCTTCTCGCTCCCCCTTTCAGTCTCCTTTTTTCTCTCTAATATTCCTATCGTTTTCTCTTCGATCATCTGCAACATCTGATTCACATTGCCGGATCATTCACAACGGTGACCTTTTTTTCCTCGCAAATTCTTCGATTCGCCTATAATTAGGTTATGTGATGATTGAAAACTATTGTGTTTTTGTATCTAATGTATTGGAATTAGTCCACGTTTGGATGACGTGCATTTATTAATTGACGAGTTCACTTGCATTTTGTTTGAGTTTGATGGCTGTGCTTTGATCACATCTTTGTCAGTAGATCAGTGATATTTATTTAATTGTATATAAATGCAGTTACGTTTTCGTCACTTTAATCTTGCTTATCTTAAAATTTAATTAATTAAATTTGCAACTTGCAAGCTGAAGTTTTGTTTACAGGAGAGTTAATTATTACTTAATAGCTATTAAGTATGATGTTTTGTTTACAGGAGAGTTAATTATTACTCAATTTCATATTTGATGTTTGTATACAATTGTAATTGGATGATGTAAAATTTTGATGGACAATTTCATTATCAAGATTGAAATCATCTTGTGTTATATCAGAATGATATATGTTTAATTCATTTTGCATTTTGTCTGGACGTAGTTTGCTGACAGGGTCTCTTGAATTCAGGTGGTAATTATCATTGCTAGTATGAGAGGTTGCTAGGTCTAAAGAAAGTGGTATAATGGAAAAAGATGATGTCGACCTTGTAGATATTTCTGTGGATGATTTAGATTTAGATGGAGGAGGAGGTGCTTTGATCGGAGAAGAAGAGGTACCATCACCAGTTCTGCATCCTGATGAAATTGTTGCTGGGGAGGATTACAGGGGTGATACGTCTGGCAGTTTGGTGACAGATAATGTTGAAGATGAAGGGTTTGAGCAGGTATCTTTAAATGATCAAGAGAATAGTGGCGGTGGACTTCATCATCGTGATGGCTCAGGTGCATCAATGGCTTCTGATAGTGCAGTAAGTCCATCTGGTCGAGCGGAGAAAACCGAGGACTTGTCACATGGAAGACTTGTAGATGGTGTAGAGTCGAGGCATAAAACTAATAGTTCCAGTTTTGGTCATATGCGAAATCATATTGATGATAAGGTTTTGTCTACTGAGCCGCCTCAGAAAACAAGGCCGAAAGGTGCAATATCTAGTGTGTCCCCAGAGCTTTTACATCTAATTGACTCTGCTATTATGGGAAAGCCAGAAAGCTTAGACAAACTTAAGAAGATTGTGACGGGTGCTGAGGCCTTTGGTGATGAGTATGATGATGCCTTATCCTTTTTAGTGATTGATTCTCTTCTGGCCACAATGGGGGGCGTTGAAAGTTTTGAGGAAGATCAAGGTAATAATCCTCCTAGTGTTATGCTGAATTCTAGGGCTGCAATTGTTGCAGGTGAGTTGATACCTTGGCTACCTTGTGCTGGTGATAGTATGGGTGTAATGTCCCCTAGGACACGAATGGTTAGAGGATTGTTAGCTATTTTACGGTCATGCACAAGAAATAGAGCAATGTGCTCAACTGCTGGTTTATTAGGTGTTCTCATTAGATCTGCTGAAAAAGTTTTTGAACCAAGTGGTAACTCTATGCAGCAGATGGATTGGGATGGCAGTGCTCTATGCTATTGTATCCAGTATTTGTCTGGGCATTCTTTAAGTGTGGTTGATTTGCGTAGGTGGCTTGAGGTTATCTCAAAGACACTTACCACTGCATGGGCTCCGCGTTTAATGCATGCACTGGAGAAGGCAGTTGGTGGAAAGGAATCAAGAGGTCCAGCTAGCACATTTGAATTTGATGGTGAGAGCTCTGGTTTGTTGGGTCCTGGGGAAAGTCGTTGGCCTTTTGGCAGTGGGTATGCATTTGCAACATGGATATATGTAGAGTCGTTTGCAGACACTATAAATACTGCAACTGCCGCTGCCGCTATTGCAGCAGCTGCTGCTGCCACAGCTGGAAAATCATCACCAATGTCTGCTGCTGCTGCTGCAAGTGCACTTGCTGGTGAAGGCACAGCACACATGCCACGACTATTTAGTTTCTTGTCTGCTGATAATCAGGGTTTGGAGGCATATTTTCATGCACATTTTTTGGTGGTTGAATGTGGTACTGGTAAGGGAAAGAAGGCTTCTTTGCATTTTACTCATGCATTTAAGCCACAATGTTGGTATTTCATTGGCTTAGAGCATACTTGCAAACAAAGTTTACTTGGCAAGGCAGAGAGTGAGCTGAGGTTGTACATTGATGGGTCTTTGCATGAGACTCGTCCTTTTGACTTTCCTCGCATCTCGAAGCCGCTAGCATTTTGTTGCATAGGGACAAATCCTCCGCCTACGATGGCAGGTTTACAACGACGTCGTCGTCAATGCCCCCTTTTTGCTGAAATGGGACCTGTATATATATTTAAGGAACCGATTGGCCCGGATAAGATGGCACGTTTGGCTTCTAGAGGAGGTGATGTGCTACCGTCTTTTGGAAGTGCGGTTGGACAAACTTGGTTGTCAATGAGCGACCATGTACAAAAAATGGCGGAAGAAAATTTGCGTCTTGATGCGGACTTGGCTGGCTCCCTGCACCTTCTTTATCACCCGAGGTTGCTCAATGGGCGATTTTGTCCAGATGCTTCACCAAGTGGTGCTGCAGGTATTTAAACTTATGGTGTTTATTAAATGTAGATCATTAGCATGTTTTGGAAGCACCTGCAGTCATGATTCTTTTAGACTTTTGGGCTTCAATTGTTAAAGTCCATAGTTGCTGTAGATAGTTATTTATTCATTTTTTTATGCTATCTAGCTGATATGGGCTTGAAGAGTTGGTCTCCTGATTCGATGAACAATCTTAATCTTCGGATATCTCTAAACCCCATTCCAGAGGACAGAGTTCTTTTAGGGTCTTTCTGAAGTGACCCTGAAGCATAATTATTACACCATTCTTTTTCGTAATTCTCTTTGGTCATTATTTACCCTGCATTAGTACATTACATCTATTTGGTGCTCTTGTCTACTAAAGGTCCTAGGAACCAAAAGCCTGCTTATTGATTTAAATTCTAATCCATAGACATTGGTAGTTCTTTAATCCACAGCAGTCTTATTTTGATCTTTTTAAGAAAGACTTGAGATTTATTCTCACAGCAATTTAGACATGGAGATAATTTCCATCGGGATTTGACTGCAGTTGTGTTGTGCTGACAGTGCATGTTTTTTTTCAGGCGCGCTTCGCAGACCGGCTGAAGTGCTTGGGCAAGTACATGTTGCTTTGAGGGTACGGCCAGTTGATTCATTATGGGCGTTGGCTTATGGTGGTCCAATCTCATTGCTTCCGTTGACTGTTACCAATGTGAACAATGATAGATTGGAACCAAAACCAGGGAATCTTACTTTATCTTTGGCCACAGCTGCTTTAGCTGCTCCAATTTTTAGAATCATTGCCATGGCTATGCGACACCCTGGAAACAATGAAGAAATATGTCGTGCTAGAGGGCCGGAGGTGTTGTCTATGATCTTGCATTTTCTTCTACAATCGTTGTCTTCAGCTGATGCAAAACATCATGATGGTGTAGCAGATGAGGAACTTGTTGCGGCTGTCGTTTCCCTGTGCCAAGCTCAGAAACATAACCATGCTCTCAAAGTGCAGCTATTTAGTACTCTTTTATTAGATCTGAGGATTTGGAGCTTGTGCAACTATGGTCTGCAAAAGAAACTTCTGTCATCTTTGGCCGATATGGTTTTCACTGAATCGTCTGTCATGCGTGATGCAAATGCTATTCAAATGCTTCTTGATGCATGCAGAAAATGCTACTGGACTATTCGAGAAAAGGACTCAGTCAATACTTTTTCTCTAAATGAGGAAACCCGTCCGATTGGTGAAGTGAATGCCTTGATCGATGAACTTCTAGTTGTAATTGAGCTTCTTATGGTGGCAGCACCACCTTCACTTGCTGTAGATGACATGCGTTGTCTGCTCTGTTTTCTGGTGGACTGTTCACAGCCAAATCAGGTAATGCTGGAGATTCTGGCATTATATTTTAGTTTTTCAAAGTGAATCTGTTTGCTATTTTGATGAGGCTTTAGTCAGAAGTTGATTATTACATTTTTTTTCAGGTTGCTAGAGTTTTGCACCTAATCTATAGGTTGGTTGTGCAACCGAAGACATCACGAGCTCAGACTTTTGCTGAAGCCTTTTTATCATGTGGTGGGATAGAAACACTGCTTGTTCTTTTGCAGCGTGAAGCAAAGGCTGGTGATTTAGATTTTTTTGACTCTCCCGAAAATGATGACCAGGACACGTCGTTACATGGTTCTGAAGTGGATCAGGAGGATGGAGTATTAGAAAGTAGTGATGGTAGAAATGTTGTGTCACTTGAAGAGAAGAAGCTTCGTTCTCATATTGAAAAGGGAGCAGAATCTATTAGCGGTAAAAACCGGGTAGACCTTGAAATATTGGAAATTCTTAGTGATTATGGTGATCTCTCTTCAGGGATGTCTATGGAGAGAATGATATCAGTTCAAGAGAGTTTTTTTGCTAAAAATGTTGGTGGAATTAACTTGTCAATTAGTGCTGATAATGCAAGGAATAATGCATACAATTTTGATAAAATTGATGGCATTGTGGTTGGTGTCATTAAATTGCTGGGCATTCTAGTTGCGTCAGGACATGTAAAATTTAACTCCAATAATTCGTTGCCTGTTGTCACAAGTAGTGCTGGATTACCAGATACAGGTGGCTCGATGTTTGATGATAAAGTTTCTCTCTTACTTTTTGCTTTGCATAAGGCATTTCAGGCGGCACCAAGAAGGCTGATGACTACAAATGTGTACACAGCTTTATTGGCAGCCTCAGTATGATTTTTGTTCAGTATCTCAATTTTTTATTGGTTTTTATTCATGGTCCCCATATGTTCGCATTAATACTTTAGCATTGTTGTGTTCTTCATTTTTTTTGGCTTTATATGTTCACTAGTTCTTTTTAGTTTGTCACTTTAGTAATGGGGTTTTTAGTGTGAGGATTTCACATCATATTGCAGTCTAAATATTCCAATTCGTCTCGTCAGACGTCACTACTCTCTATCTGAGTCTCATCAGTCTAAATAATTCTAATAAATGACATATTTACTACCATATATTACTTATTTTTGACCTTTTTTATGCCTTCTATCAAAACTCTGCCCTTTTGTATATGTAAGGAGGGCATAGGTACCATTTAATTCTGATTAGGGCCTACCAAGTTCCACCTCATAGTAATTGGGAGTGATTTGTAGCACACCTTCTGGCTTAATGAAAATCAGTAGACCTAGAGTGAGTTGTCATTTGTGGTAGAATCTATTGTGTGTTCCTCTCTGAGTAAGTTTCTATATGTCGAGGATGGAGGTATTCACTCTGTAACTGAAGAGCATGATTAGTCATTAATCAAAAGGACAAAATTAGATAAAAAAAATAATTAAGATAGACTTGGCTGTAGACATGCTGAACCTGTGCCCTTACCTTATCCCTTTCCTGATGAAAAGAATGCCTGGGCACACAGGAAGAAGAAAAAGGGGCACTACGATTGGTCTGCTCCATGTATGACCTCAATCAGTTGTGTGGTCTTGTCTTGTCCTGTATGTCAATAAAGGGTGAGAAATTTTGTAAAATTACACAGATCTTGCAGGAAATGCAATGCAGAATTCTTTTATAAATCTTGAGTACAAAAAATATTTTCTTGGCCATGTTTCTCTAGGAAATTTTCATTTTTGGCCATGTGTGTGTATATATATATAAATCTCTTTACCTTTGGTAGTTCTTAGTAAATTTATTTGTAGTAAATGATATTTGCTGTACAATGAGCTGGGAAGTAGTAATCATGAAAACAATGTAAACTCTGGTACGATCATTTGGGCTGGCTGATTGTGTTCAATATTTTATGTTTCACTTTTTCTGCTGCTGTTACTATCATCTACGTGTAATATTTAGGCTCTTTGTTGGTTTCTTGTACAACGTTTTAGGATTCAGTTCTGAATAAATGACTTTATTTTATTATCACAGATTAATGCTACATCAACTGAAGATGGTTTGAATTTGTATGATTCTGGACATCGATTTGAACATCTACAGCTTTTGCTGGTCCTTTTAAGGTCACTTCCCTTTGCACCTACAGCATTGCAAAGTCGAGTGCTGCAGGTAGTGTCATCTGCTATTATATGCTTGTCAAACTGTTGCACTTGTTGACTAGTATAGTTGGTTTTCCAAATACAGCTTAATGTAACATGTGAAGTGTGTGGGTCAATTCTTTTTTGAGCTTCGGATTTCAGATATATTCATCTTTGTTCTTAAAACAATGTAGATAGTAATTCGTGGCAATAAAAGGAAGAGAAAATAGTTCAAGAATGATAGCATTTCTAATTCCTTTTTTGTTGGCAATAAATAATGGACACTTCTGTGTGAAAGGGCAGGTGGTGGGGTGGCAGGGATGAAATGGGATGGAAGTTTTTCTGCAGGATCAAATTTGGCATACATATCTTTGTCTCTGTCTATAGGTTTTCTATCCACTTTGTTCTACAGTATTTAGCCTCGAGTACTGTTGATGGTTTTATCAATCATTAATTTTATTAAATTTGTAGTTTTGTATTTTATTATGCAATGGAAGAGGCATTTATTTGCTAGGCAAGCATAGAAATAAGGTACACCTTCTAAGAGATATGTTGTTTTCCTGATAGACTTTGATGCTGTCCTATCCTTCAGTGAATGGATGTGTGATTGGGTCAAGCATCAAAAGGCTCCTTGACTTTCCTTTTCATTTTGTATCTGAAAACTTTAGATGTCTTGTTAACTTTAGGCGTGGTTGATAATAAAGTGTGAACAGGTCATTTAAAAAGCTCCTTGGATGTTGTCCTTTGATATTGTTAGCTGTATCTTGTTGTGCCACCATTTCTATCAGTAGTGATAGGCAACTTATATGGACTGTATTTTACTCTCTCATTCTTGTCCTGTGAATAGTCCGTTTTAGATTTTGTTCAAGTTTCATTTGGATGGCCTTGTTGATGCTACAATTTTAGAATTGTTAAATAATAAGTGAATACGTATCTCTGCTTCTGCAAGGTTCTGAAATCTATGTCTACTTGTATTCTCAGTTCTCATACATGTTACTCTTGGATATTGATATTATCTTTTTTCAAAGCGCTAAGGTCATGACACTTCACATAATGAAAAAATACGGTTTCAATTGCGATTTGGTAGTGGTAACAGTGAGGTAATGCGGTTATCATACCACCAAATATCAGCAGAAACTATGAGATATCAACTGTTCAAAAGGCATTTTTTTCACCTCTATGATGAAGGTAGTCTCATTCTAAGGAATTAAAAACCTTTACAACTCGGCAGATAACCTTGTTTAGTCACAATGCTGCACACCTATAATGTGTTTCTGTCTTAGATTGTTCAATGTCATTATGTGCTTGTCTGTTTTAGAATTGACAAAATAATAAAATTTCTCAAGTATTGGATTCCAATATATTGTTTTCCTATTAGTTTATTGCAACTTTCTACATTATTTAGGTTTCTATATTGTTGTCTTTGATTTCAGGATCTCCTGTTTTTAGCTTGCAGCCATCCAGATAACCGTAGCTGCCTGACTCAAATGGAGGAATGGCCTGAATGGCTTTTGGAGGTTCTGATTTCAAATTTTGAGGTATTATCACCCTTTCCGTTTAGAAAACACCTTTACGATATTATCTTGGATGGAGGCAGGGATGACACTTTTTTTTTTCAAAAATTTAGGGAACTATAAAGCTGAAAACGGAAAAAATTATAAAAACTTGGGGGATATAATGAATTTAAATTCAGCCTTCCATGTACATTTTCATGAAACAATTATTTTTTAAAAAAAATTCAGAAATGCATTTTGCCCAATTACCCTTCATGTTTCCTTGATGCCACTTACCACTTCTTGTATCTCCCCGTTATCCCCGCCCTTGCCCTGTCTGTAGTTGTACTATTTAGAAGATAAGGGATGTCTGTCTTTGAGCTTCATAGATATGGAAAAGCATAATGTGCTTGAGATTATCCAACGTTTTTTTATAAAATGTTTACGATCTTCATCTAGCTTCCTTTTATGTATTTATAAATTGTGGACTGATGCTAAGTTCTCTTGTTTGATTAGAGAGCTCCAGATAAGAACTTGAATTCTTCAAGCATAGGGGATGTAGAAGATCTTATACACAATTTTTTGATCATTATGTTAGAGCATTCAATGCGTCAAAAGGATGGATGGAAGGTTGGTTTACTTGGTTCATTTCTTCTGTACTTTACGTCTGGAATAATCTTGTGTTTTTTAGATGGAAAAAACTATATTCTTGATGCATTGTCTGGATTGGATTTGCTCAAAATATTTTGTTTCATACTTTAACAATGATTTGCTTGATTAGTGATGCCTTTTCGCTTCCGTTTCTTTAATGTTTCTCTTCTTTTTGAACCAAAATGCACTTGAAAGTTCTTTTATTTTTATGTCTTTTCTTTATTCTCTATGCTGAGTTTAGTTTTCTAGGTATCAGCATGTTCTATAACCTTTGTTTGCTTTATTTCATAAATTATGCTACTGCATCTGTCTACTTCTGTAATCAATGTCTGGTGCAATGGTGTTCTCCCTATGTCATGCTATACTCAAAGCATTATAAACATTCATTGTTTGCTATATTTTCCTTTTACAGGATATTGAATCAACAATTCATTGTGCAGAGTGGCTCTCTATGGTGGGTGGATCTAGTTCTGGAGATCATCGTATGAGGTAATACATTAGCGTTGAATCTGAAGTAATTTTTTTGCCTTTATATGAGGGAGACTGAATATATTAGATAGCACAATTGTTTCTAGATCTCGCATCGTCTCACTGGTTCTGGCCGACCATTCTTTTTGTCCTTGTATTTTAGCTGCCTTGTCTGTTATAATATGCATATGATGTATAGAAGCCCAAAGTTATGATGTTATATCCATTAAAAATAAATCATTAGCGAGATGATCTATTAGTGTGGCCCTGCTTTGGTAAATGTTTTACTAGTAGCTTTTCATTTTTTTTTAAAGGGTGGGGGAAGTTAGGCTAGATGTATGCTACAAAGACACATTTAAGATGTCACGCAAATGCTCAAGCATGCTTGTACGAGAAACTCATGCCCTCATCACAAATACAAGATAGTTACCTTAATTAGGAACTTTAAACAATTGACAGAGCTCTGCCCTCCAAATCTGCTTCTTTCTTTCTTTCTTTCTTTCTTATCAACAGTATTAATAAAATGTCAACATATCCATCTTCTTCGGTGAAACTAGTCACAATTAAGGTTTCTTGGTTTCACTTACTATGGGTGTGATAACCTACTTATGTCTGATACTAGTGGTAAAACATCTGGGAAGCTTTTTTATAATTTCTATTGTTCTTACACATCATTTGGCTAATGGTATTAACTATTGGTAATAGGAATGAGCGTTAATGTTAATTTTGATGAATTATGCTATGTCATTCCCATCACAACAAAGCAGTCATTTTTAAGAATTTTTTTCTTTCGAATTTTCCATTACCACCTAATGCGCTCTGATTGACGAGAAAGAACTTTGTGAAGAAAAAAATTTACTTGAGTAAGACAAGCATAACTTCAAACCTTGTCAAGTAATATTTCTAGCTAAATTACATTACATTTCATCACCATTCTCACAGTTGACCAATAACCAAATGAGTTGTTACTGTTACTGAAATATTTAATAATCTTAAGATGGAAGTGTTGGCTTTGGATTAGGTCATTTAACATTCATGACAACTTCCATAATATAAAAATAGAATGGAGCCTAACTGTTTGTGTGTATGTGTCCGTGTGCTTACTACAATGTCATGAATTAGAGTACTTGGAAGTTTAATTGGAAATTTTAAAGTAGCTTCTTACATGGAGAGGGAGATTTACCATGTTGTATCTTCAGGAGCTTATCTAGTCATGGAAGGATAAAGACTTATCTGATTCATGCGTATACTATGATGTTTGAAAAGACCCATAAAAACTCAGATTCTTTTTTTTTTTTTTTTTTTTTTTTTTTTTTTTTTTTTTTTTTTTTTTGGAAAACTGCTAGTGTAACTTGCTTCAGAAAGAATTGTTTCTCCAGCTTTTCATCAGTAGATGCAACAAGAGAGGTTGCAGGGTTTTGAGTGTCTTATGAATGACTTCTATTTATTTTTCATATCAGTGTATCTTGCTCTAGGATTGCTGTCCAGGTTTTGATACTTCAAAATTCCATTGCTCTGAAATTTCTTTTAAATTATTTACTATCATATACTTAAAAGGACCTTCTCGTGTTCTGGGATAACCTTTTTTTACCGATCTCGATGGCCACAAAGTTGGAATTTTGCTTTGCTGTCCAATTATAGTTACTTTTACTATAAGCAACTGGACTGGTTTAGACTTTAGAGGGCAGAGCAGTTATGACTGCATCACCTGCCTATCTTTAAATTCGATCTTCTATTTACATAAATAGAGGTCATTGATTATTTTCATCATTTTCTTTTCTAGACGCGAGGAATCATTACCTATTTTCAAAAGAAGACTTCTGGGTAGTTTGCTGGATTTCTCTGCTAGGGAACTTCAGGTTCAGGTAATAATAGTCTTATATATATTAGGCTCTGTTTGCAGAGAAGATTACCTTTATTTTCTTTTTTGTACTTGGTTTCTTTTTAAGGGATGTCTTATGAGGAGTAACCTAGTGAAGTGACACAGTCGTGCCCCTGAAAAGGATGAGAAAACGTTCATCAACTTGGCAATTGAGTTTGGACCTTCTTATCAATCAGTCTGTTATATTGTTCATGATCACATGAAGTTTACTTAAAGAAATAATTATCAAGTGGAAGCTGATTCTTTCCTCATGAGGTGTTTAACATCAGCTCTATGTGTACAGCAATTCTCATGTTTAGCGACGACTTAGAAATTAGATGTTCTCTTCTAGAAAAAAATATCGGTGAAGCATCATATGTGTTGGAAGAATAGTGTAGCTATTTATATTTCTTGTCCTTGTTGAGACTATCTAAAAATTTAGTCATGATTGATGTAAAAAGCCATGCTATTTTTGGGTTTTGTCCATGATATTACTTTCTGTTTCTCTTGGGAGATGTGAAGAGTTGGAAGATGGTCATCTGGGAAGGTTGATTATAAAGTTTTCTGTAGAACATCATCTCTCATCAGGTGCTTTTGTTCATGATATTAATTCCTCATGAGGTATCTCATTATTACTTTAAAGAGAAGGATAGTTTCAAATGCTAATACTGCGTCAACCTAGCACTTACTCCTTGCTGCCAAAGTCTTCTATAAGTCAGTAGACATCATAATTCACTTGTTATTACATTCTCCTTCTGATCCTTCTAATACTAATTCCATATTCGAAGTTTCTTACCTGTAATGTTGGTCAATTGTTTCAGCCAACATTTTCTTTTGGAATGGTGCTTGATTATTGTGTAAGTTCCCATGGCATCCCCAGGTTTCATACCCATATGAGCTCCTATGTTGAACATTTTCCACAGTGGTTTTTGGGAGACGATGACAGAGTTAGTAGACAGGAGTAGATGCAATCCATTGGACTCACATTCTAATCTAGAAAAAAACTTTAGTTGTGCCTGTACTCTGTTGATCCTTCAATTAATTTTCCTATTCTACCTCTAAATCATCACTTTTTTATCCCCATATGCTGGCAATTTTAGAATGTGGAATCAGCCTTCATACTTTGGCATTCCTCAAACTTTCATATTCTTGTCTTCTAGTTATTCTTCTTCCATGGAAGATTGCCAAATACTACCTCTTGACTATTGTGGTTTATCCATCTAACATATTTTTGCACATTACTATATTTCACACCCGTTTTTATCAAATATGTCACATATTGCTGGTTTCAAATAATTACCTTTGTGGTCTAATTTATGGTAGCAAAAATAGACCTAGGAACACAAAAATAAGTTGATTCATTTTACTGAGTAGTGTTGGGTCTTCAAACTATTTATATTTAGCTCTGCCTCATGGTTGAAATTTATTTATTTGTTCCTTGTATTTTAAAATACAACAATAACAACAAGAATGTTTGAGCCTTATTTCCAAACGATTGGGGTCGGCTACATGAACCAATATATCAGTCCCAATGCTTGTTTACATAAATTCTTCTTCTCCATTCATTTCGATTTTTTACCATCTCAATTTGTAAGTCTAGGTCATACATATCTTTTTGGTAAGATGTGTCATGTGATTTGAAAACCATATGGCTCAGACATTTTACAGCCTACCACTTTTTGTGAGGAGGTTGGAAAAGGTCATACTCCACTAAACAACTCACACCACATTGCCCGCAATTCGCGTTATTTCTCCGTAATAACAGTTTTCCATGACACCATGACCGTTTTCGGAAACGCATCCGCGACTGTGACGTTTTTCCATGCCTTATACTCTTTATTGCAACTATGCTGTAGTTTAATCTACATTACTTGGACTCTTTATTTTAGTTCAAATACTTGTGTTGGATCCTTGACATTCGGACTCTTCTTCAACACTTCATTTTGGGCCAAAATTATGGAATATTGTCACAAATAGCCGAGTGAGGCAATCAGACATGAACATGTGTTGGAAATGAGTTTGAAAATCCCAGTAATACAATAATGTACAGTTTACCATAAAAAATGAAGACTTTTGCTAACCTTATGCTTATTGGTTTCTTTCTGAGCAGACTGAAGTCATTGCAGCGGCTGCAGCTGGTGTTGCTGCCGAGTGTTCCTCACCAATAAATGCCAGGGCAGAAGCTGAAAATGCTGCTCAGCTTTCCGTGGCATTGGTTGAGAATGCTATTGTTATTCTGATGCTAGTTGAGGATCATTTACGCTTACAGAGCAAACTATTTTGCGCTCGTACTGCTAATTGCACGGCGTCATCACTTTCATCGGCTAGTCGCTCAATATCATCAGACTCGAGTTCTGGAGAGCCAAAAGATGTTTTAAGTGACCGTAAAGCATGGTCTGGAAACACTGGAGGACTCCCCCTTGATGTATGTGGATGTGATATATTTTCCCTTTCTTGGTATTGTATGCAATTCTCCATTTCTTTGGATGTTATTCATTATCATATCATTTACATTAGCTTTTTTTCACCTATTCTGTTTTCTTAGCTTCTCACGTCAATGGCTGATGAAAATGGGCAAATTTCTGCGGCGGTTATGGAAAGATTAACTGCTGCAGCTGCAGCTGAACCTTATGAATCCGTTTCTTGTGCATTTGTCTCTTTTGGAAGTTGTACAAAAGATTTGGCAGAGGGATGGAAATACCGAAGCCGGCTTTGGTATGGTGTTGGTCTTCCTCCAAAAGCTGCTGTATTTGGTGGTGGTGGCAGTGGCTGGGAGTCTTGGAACTCTGTTTTAGAAAAGGACGAAAATGGATGCTGGATTGAGCTTCCTTTGATAAAAAAATCTGTTACTATGCTGCAAGCATTATTGTTAGATGAATCTGGACTTGGTGGTGGTCTAGGTATTGGTGGAGGATCTGGTACAGGAATGGGTGGTATGGCAGCTCTTTACCAACTATTAGATAGTGATCAGCCATTCTTATGCATGCTCCGTATGGTGCTTGTTTCAATGAGAGAAGAAGACAATGGCGATGAAAACATGCTTATGAGAAATTCAACTTTCGAGGATGCATCATTAGATGGATCACATAGAAATACAGGCAATACAGTGGTGGATAATATTAATAGAGTGTCTACTAGAAAACCTAGATCTGCATTATTGTGGAGGTAAATGAATAGCAATTGCTGCGTTTTGTTTGCCTTTTTTTTTATTACTGCATTACTCTCGTGCTCATGCATTAACGCTTTGGAATTCTTTTATTTCTTGCTGGTTCAATTTATACAATTGATATGCTTTGA
The DNA here is from genome assembly GCF_026212465.1 of Amaranthus tricolor. Classification (NCBI taxonomy): domain Eukaryota; kingdom Viridiplantae; phylum Streptophyta; class Magnoliopsida; order Caryophyllales; family Amaranthaceae; genus Amaranthus; species Amaranthus tricolor. The sequence goes on along the minus strand of NC_080050.1, from coordinate 12,885,885 downwards.
GCTTGTGTAGTTTATGTGGTTGTGGCTTGTTTGCTTTCTAGTTTTTTGGGTTTTTACAAGTGTATCAAATCTCAAATGCGGTTGCAGAATTGCTTTTGATGGAAATTTAAACAGTTAGATTGGTCAAAATATTGCCCGAGACCATGAGATTTCCTCCGAACTGACCAGAAACGCAATTTTTAACAAATTTACGTTGTGTTAGTATTGTTTCGGTAAATTTGAAAAACATTAAAACTCCGCCACTACAATATGATGCGATCTTCTTTTTGCATATTGCAAGATGTAACAATTATGAAATCACTTAAGCGGTCAATGCAAAGGGTTTTTCAGTTATAGGGACTGACGTTGGTCAAACCTTCACAATGCAGCGATGTCGTGGTGCAGCCAATATGTTGCACTATTGCTGGGCCATTCTGCTTAATTGGCAGAAGCCTTATTTTATGACAACCAACCCTTTATTGTGCTGTTTGTATGAGAAGCTATCATTGAGGCCACGTGTGATTTATAATTGAAGTCTTTCTTTTCAAAAGAGTCCGAAGCATCTTTGTTATAGAAAGTAGAAAGAGGGCATGAGAGGAGAGGGAATAAAGATTAGAGGTGTTCATTTGGGTGATCGGGTCGGTTTCGGACGGGTGTCATTCGGTTTGGTTTTATTTCGGATGCGTGTTACGGCGGGATCACACTCGGGTCGGGTCGGTTAGTCACGACTCGGTTAGAGATCAGTTATTTGAGCTATCGGGTTAGCATCGATTTGGTGTCGGTTGAAGTTTGTGTCGAGTAGTTAATCGGTCTCGGGTTTCATCGGTTAATAATTGGTTTGGTTTTACCAGGTACAGATCGGGTTCGGGTATTATTTTCTAGTAGAATTCAGCTACGAATTACTAATTACTATAGATCGAGTCAATATTTGTTAGTCATTTTTTAATTGATGATAAGATTCCCTTTACTTAAAGCAAAATAGTTAAAATGCAAATCAGTTAGTGATTATTACCTTGTTACGTTTACTTGTTTGACTGTAAATTAAAATTAAAGATTTATCATTTTTCATCTAATTTGACTAAAAATAGTTAAATAAATATTGACCGTTGATTATTAACTCTAAATATATGAAACCATGTATTTATAAAATTTAATTTATTAAAATTTCTATTACTTTATTAGATTAACTAATAAGATGATTGAATATGAGTCGATCATACCTCTATGTTAAAAAATGATTCAGGTTTACAGCATTTCGATTAAAATTCGTTCAGGTTAAGTCGGTTTTAGCCGGATCGAGTTCAATTTTGAGCATGATTCGGGTCGGATATGACTCGGTTCAGTTCGATTAATGGTTATAAGAAATCGGTTGCAGTTCGGGTTCGATTTTACGATTTTCGGTCGTAAATCGGTTCGGGTGCCACTTCAGTTCGGATAATGTCGGTTCGATAAACCTAAAAAAGAGCATATTTTCGAGCTGGTTAACTTTCGGTTTTGGTTCGGGTTTTCGAATCAGGTCACATTTGAACAACTCTAATAAAGATCATTTACTTCATGTTTTATGCAAAATATTGAGATTTAGCTAACCAAAGATCAGCTGAGTGGAATTGTCTAAAATTGGCTATGGAGCAGTAAGATAATTTGACACTTCTGTTTCGCGGATGTGCCACACAAATGATATGATGCCCATTTTTGGAAGTTCGTTTTTACTTGGTCTATTCGAATCTTAGAACTATGCAATCATAGATAGGGGGAATGAGGTGTGGACAATGGTGAGGAGTGAGGACAATGGGCTTGAATTATAGTTTATATAAGCCTTTTGTTTAACAAATGCTTCTGCAATGAATCAGTATTACAAATGCTTTAAATTTTGAATTTTACGCTTAAAGCAATTGAGATCGAAAATTTTGATTGTTCTTTATTCTCGAATTCAAATTCATTCATTCTTCTTTTTCATCTTGTTCATCGTGTAACGTTTTTCTTGATAATGTTGTGCAGTGTCCTTTCACCTGTTCTAAACATGCCTATCTCCGAGTCCAAACGACAGAGGGTATTAGTTGCGTCCTGTGTCCTCTATGCTGAGGTTAGTTTGACCAAATTCAGGTTACATTAAATTGAGTAATAATTATAGAGTTGGCTATTTATGTCTGGTGCTTTTACATTATAGCTTTCTGGCTGTTCTAAGAAGTATTTTGGTTGTCTATTGTTTGATCATTATTAGATGAAAGTCTAGATATGATTGGCCTTGTTGTCTTGTAATAACAAATTAATTTTGAATGTCTCCAGATGTGGCATGCTGTCGGAAAGGATAGAAATCCTCTCCGTAAACAATATCTAGAGGCTATTGTGCCTCCGTTTGTCGCCATTCTACGAAGATGGAGGCCACTATTAGCTGGAATTCATGAACTTGCGAGTGCTGATGGTCTTAACCCTCTGGTTGTTGATGATCGTGCTCTGGCTGCAGATTCTCTTCCTATAGAGGTAATGGATAGTTTACTATTTCATTTACTTAGTCTGTTGTTTCTAATGATGTGCTCTACAGTGGCTTATTTCCTTTAATTACTAAGTGCAGATTTTGTCCTGAAAATTACTCCATTTATTTACTAGCAACTTTTTTTAATCATGTTTTCTAAGAAGTGCTTTGTATAAACTGCTATATGCCTTAACATGTCATTTTTGACGTCAATGAGAGTTTGCATCAACTAATTGACATTAATGCCTTTTTCCCTCACTGTTGACTTGAACAAAGCTGAAATTTCTCCAGTGTTTACATTATGTAAGTTATCGTGGAACAATGAAGAAGCTAGTTACTAATCTCTTTGTATTTTTTAAATTTTTTTTAAGGTTTTCTTGCAGTGGTGAAAAGTTTAATGTTTGATGCACTTTGTATTTGTTGATGTGTTTCTTTCACACAAATTTATTATTATTGGTGGTCCAATGACTTGTGGCATGATTTGAAGTCCCATATTCGATGGACATTTCGCAGCTTCTTACACATCTTGAATGTCCTTAATGTTCAATGCTCTCTTATGTTTTTCAAAATAAACTAACCTTACATGCAGCTCTATTGTGTCCATTTAGTTGACTAATGCACGCAAATGTTCAGGGAGCTCTTGCTATGGTATCTCCTGCCTGGGCTGCTGCTTTTGCATCTCCGCCTGCTGCTATGGCGTTGGCTATGATTGCTGCTGGTGCTTCTGGGGGTGATGCTCCAACACGTGCATCAACAACTCAGCTTAAGCGTGATGCCTCATTGCTTGAGCGTAAGGCAGTGAAGCTTCAGACGTTTTCGAGTTTTCAAAGGCCATCAAATATTCCGAACAGGTCTTCTGCTTTTCCAAAAGACAAGGCAGCTGCAAAAGCTGCTGCCTTAGCTGCAGCCCGTGATCTGGAACGAGATGCTAAAATTGGTTCAGGGAGAGGCCTTAGTGCTGTAGCAATGGCTACATCTGGTCAACGAAGAAATGCAAGTGACATGGAGCGTGTTAGGAGATGGACTCATTCAGAGGCCATGGGAACTGCTTGGATGGAATGCTTGCAGCCAGTTGATACCAAATCAGTCTATAGCAAAGACTTCACCGCTTTTTCCTACAAATTTATTGCTGTCCTTGTTGCAAGTCTTGCTTTGGCTCGGAACATCCAGCGATCAGAGGTCCGCTATGACTCCTTTCCCTGGAGGGATGGGAAATGCAGTCGTTATTTTACTGGATTGTTTTCTTCATGCGTTCTTGTAGCAATTCTTGATGGCACTGTTTTTTTTGCAGATTGATAGGCGATCTCAAGTAGAAATGTTAGCACGCCACCGTCAAGCCATTGGTAGTCGTGCATGGAGGAAATTAATTCATTATTTGATAGAGTTGAAATGTCTTTTTGGACCATTTAGCAACCAACTATGCAATCCTGAGCGTGTATGTAATCATATTTTACGCACTGCAGTACTATTTTTATTTCTGACATGAATCCTTTTAAGGACTTATCTTTGGTTGTTTCTGCCTAAGGGCCAATGCATTTGAACAATCCACATGTAATCTTTAAATTGTGCTCCTCAGGTAATGACTTGTTTTTTTTACAGGTTTTCTGGAAGGTAGACCTCATGGAAAGTTCTTCAAGGATGAGAAGGTGCCTACGGAGGAATTACAGAGGCTCAGCTCATCTTGGCGCTGCAGCTGATTATGAAAATGATAATGCTACTAAGGAGGAGCACCAGCGTGTGATTAATGCATCAAATGCATCTGTCCTAGCAGCTGAAGCAATTTCTGCAGATGCATTAAATGAAGATGAGCTTGCTAATGTCAATAATAGGGTTAGTATTGATTTCGATGGGGAGCACCATGAGAATCACTCTAGGAATTCCAGTGGAGCTGAATCATGTACTCAAGTGTTGTCGGATTCTACTGAAGCACCAACTACTAGCGGCCAAGGTATGGCCCAGGATTCATCTGTTGTTGCTCCTGGGTATGTTCCTAGTGAGCTTGATGAGAGAATCATGCTTGAACTTCCTTGCTCAATGGTGAGGCCACTGAAGGTTGTTCGTGGAACCTTTCAAGTAAGTCTTGTATGCCTTGTACTACTGTGTGTTTTATTGTTTTTGAATTTTGCTATATATGAAGTATTGTGGGTTAAATTTTTCTGTAAGGGATATGGATCTCAATAATGTCTTTTAACATTGGAACTGTAGCAATTATGAGCTTATAATATAGAATGAGGGATCTGTTACAATGCCTTTTTTATTACTTAATATTCATGGGGATTGAGATTAACTAACTCAAACATCTGCATAATGATTGCTTTTTCAGCCAATGATCTTTTTTAGGTTTTATATCTTATGATGGTTCATTTTCAGATAACAACAAAAAAAATTAATTTTATTGCTGAGAACATTGAGGCGAATTCATCAGGCAGTGAACTAGATCAAAATTCAGAAAATAGGGACCAGGAAAAAAATCATAGCTGGTTAATATCTTCACTTCATCAAATATATAGTAGAAGGTTTGTATGATGTTTCATTTATAATGAACTTTTATCATATTTGACTGTCTCTTCTTTGGATGATTTTGTAATGTAGTTTTAGTGGTGAATTTTACTCTTAAAATATGTTCACAATTTTTTTCTGGGCATAGCTTCGACTGTCATGATTTATTTTTTTACTTTCATTTCTGCTTGCAGATATCTATTGAGAAGGAGTGCACTAGAGCTCTTCATGCTTGACCGTTTTAATTACTTTTTCGATTTTGCGGTATAGTGACGTCGTTTGCAAATTTTCTTGTTTTTGACTTTTTGCTTTATTTCATGAAAATATATCTGCTTCTAACGTGAAAGGGAGTTGCTATTCATCTGAGATGTATGTACTTTTTTGCTTTGTAGACTAGTGAAGGTAGAAGAAATGCTTACCGGGCTATTGTTAATGCACGTCCTCCTCATTTGAACAATATATATCTTGCGACTCAGGTTTTTTCTGATGCTGCTTTAATTCAGTCTTCTTGCTGAATTTTGCTTTGAAACTTGATCTACTTTTTTGTTGTCTATGATAGTTGGTTTCACCGTTGTTGATATCTTTTCTGCCGCCTCATGCTCGTTTTGATTATTTTTCTGTGTTTATTAACTTGTAGAGACCTGATCAGCTTTTAAAAAGAACTCAGCTGATGGAGCGTTGGGCTAGATGGGAGGTAAGACATTATTATATGAATTTCTGAGTCTTTTACTCGTCATCTATGCTTATCCATGAGAAATTTACAATGCATGTTGACATTTTCAGATTAGCAACTTTGAATACCTAATGCAGCTCAACACACTGGCTGGGCGTAGTTATAATGATATCACCCAGGTTCCATTGATTATTGCATTAGTGTTTTGCGAAGATTTTTCTACCATTTTTGCTGACCCTTTGTAATCGTTAATATCACACTTTAAAATTTCCAATGCAGTATCCAGTATTCCCTTGGATTTTGTCTGATTATACCTCGCAGAAGTTGGATCTTTCTAATCCTTCTTCTTATCGAGACCTTTCAAAGGTGGATAAAACATAATACTTTTTTAACTCAGATCTTTAGTTCTTCTAAGTTCTAACACATTAGCCTCTCTGACAGCCTGTTGGTGCACTAAATCCTGAACGCTTGAAAAAATTCCAGGAGCGATATTCCAGCTTTGATGATCCTGTTATCCCGAAGTTCCATTATGGTTCACATTATTCAAGTGCTGGAACGGTAGGTTTTTTCTTTCTGTTGTCTGTAAATGTTTTGTAGCTTTTCTATTGGCATATGATGTTTCCTTATCCTTCAGTGAAAGCTCCACAACCTATTTATAAAAATTAAATTGGTGGGTTTGGAATTTATTAAATAATTTTTTGGGATTATAATAGCCTGTATTGTATTTATAATCTTATTCAACTGTTTTTTATTTTTTTCTTTGGGGTATAGTTTGTGAAAAAATTGGGAAATAGGAAGGATTGAATTTTGCAATGTTCTATTTTTTAAACGATGATTCCATTATCAAAACTTATATGACATTTATGAGTTTTCCTTTTTAATTTTGGTATGGCCTCCCCATGTATAATGGTCTGGTCTTTGTCACTAGGTGCTCTATTACCTTGTTCGAATCGAGCCTTTCACCACGCTCTCTATTCAATTGCAAGGAGAAAAGTTTGACCATGCCGACAGGATGTTTGCTGATATTGCTGCAACTTGGGATGGAGTTCTCGAAGAGATGAGTGATGTGAAGGAATTGGTATATACACCTTTCATATTTTCAGCGTTTCTATGTATGATTCCCGCTATGTGTCTTACTGTTTATCTCATTGAGGTTGGATGTCATAAAAGAATACAATACGGATGGAAATAGAACCACATAGTAAGTACATGGGGTGTTAGAGACAAAACATTTATGTGATGGATAGAGCCTTTTTATGCAGACAAAGTGAAGAAGTTTAGCACTAGCTTAATTGGCAAGTCAAAAGTTTGAAAAACATTTAGGATTGGGCCGTTGGGGGAGATAATTATTCTTTGTTCTATTCAGCGTATACATAGTTTTGCAAGAGCTGGTTTTGAAAGCATAAATATAAGCACTAGTTTATGTTATGCAAGTGGAGGCTGCCAATAGTGGTGATGTAACAAAGGAGAAACAAACAACAACCCAACAATGATGAGGCGGCAGATGCAATGAATGGATGACATGGCTGTAGGCAGTCAATGAGGTCATAACAAAAAAATGCTGCAACTTTGTTTGTGGGCTGAATATTCTAGAAGGAATAATTATGTTATTAGATTTGATGAGGTGTCCTAGAATCAGAAAGTACACAATATATATTGGGAGGAATGCTTTGTAATGGTTATGCTAAAAATTAAATGAAATAGTACCTTGAACGTTTGGAATTTCCTGATACTCGAAATCAATCACTGTTCTTACATTTCCTTTACTATTTCCTTTACTGTGCTTACTTTGTAATAGAATCTGTCCTGCATTCATAACAGTTTAATAAATCAATTGAGTTTTGACCATTGAACACTTTAATAAGGAAAACCCTTGATCAATTAAATTTATACCATTGAGTTCTGTAAAAGTTAGATGAACAGAATGTGGGCTCCATTATGCAATTATGTAGTGCTTTGATTGGGTTTCCCCAGCTAACTTCTTCATCATTGTGGTCTTAGGTTCCAGAGCTCTTTTACCTCCCTGAAACGTTGACCAATGAAAACTCTATTGATTTTGGTACCACACAGCTTGGTCAAAAGCTTGGTATGCTGTTGATAAATATTTTATATATTACTAGGATTTAGTACATTAAAGAAGACTGATGTATCTTCTTGTGCTTTCATTCAGATTCTGTCAAGCTACCTCCGTGGGCAGAAAATCCTGTTGAGTTCATCCATAAGAATAGAATGGCACTTGAGAGTGAGTATGTTTCTGCTCATTTACATGAGTGGATTGACCTGATATTTGGGTGAGTTATGCTAGGTGGTTTTAATCTTCCTTGAAATTTTCTTTTGAGAAAACAAAAAAGGCCATTTATTTCCCCAACACGTAAATGATGTGAATGTGCAGGTATAAACAACGGGGAAGAGAGGCCATAGCAGCAAATAATGTTTTCTTTTACATTACATATGAAGGAACAGTTGATATTGAAAAAATAGCTGACCCTGTAAGATAACTTTCAATAAATTATTTTTCTAGTTTGACATTGAATTGTCCAGTTACAATGTATATTTCCTTTTTCCCTGCGTTGAGCTTTTGTTTGATTGTTATACAAGGTACAACAACGTGCCACTCAGGATCAGATTGCGTATTTTGGGCAAACCCCATCTCAGCTTTTGACAACTCCTCACATAAAAAGAATGCCATTAACGGAGGTGCTTCAACTGCAGGTAGCCTGGTTCAAACTGTTGATTGCTATCATTTAATCTTGCTTAAAATGAGCATGTCCTTTGTCCTAGGATATAACAATATTTCTGCTCCCTTTTTCAAATTTATGTGCTTTCTTGGTTTTTTATTTTTTTTTTATTTATTTTTTATTTTTTTATCTCACACTTGATATATTGGATTTGTCTATTTGAGTTAAATATCAAGATTACTATGCATGAAAATTTCTTCTTATGCTACTATTGTGGAAACCTGCTTTGTGCTCTGCTTTACTTTTTTCGGGATGATGTATATGGTATACCATATATTTGCTGGAATTAGCAATTACAATTTTGATTGTCTTAAGTATCTACTAACATCACTTAGTAGTTAGTACAAAAGTAACACGGCATACAATTTGAAAACATGAAAAAAAAAAAATTGCTGATTATGGTCTCTTTGCTTCATTTGTTTGCTATCTCATTTTTGTGTCCAATAATATTATATGTGCAAGATATAGGTAATTCTGTTTAACTTGTTTTTTGCTACCACGTTCTCTTTATTGTGCTAAATTTATTTTTAGTTTTGAAGATACTCTCAAGACCAAAGAATTAAGATTATGAAGATTTCGAGTCATAAGAATATATAGATAGGAGCATGAATCCTAAAGAATGTTAAGAGGTGGAAAAATGCACAAATCATGCTGTATTAATATAGGGAGTTGTTGAAAGCCCGAAATATTTTAATTGCAGCATATTCCTCTTCGGGAAACTTCTTAATTAGTGCAGCTTTTCTAATATTATTAAGTATTGTGGTCTTTGTTTACCTTTTACCCATCTTTCTACCAACTGTGTAAACAAGTAGGACAACTTTCTTTTCTAAATATACTCAAAAGGAAGCAAATGGTGGAAATTAAAACACTCTCTAGTCTCCTAGTTTCTTAAATGCATGCCAATTTCAAATGTTTTGAGATTAAAAAATGAGGAAAGTACTTATTTACTATTGAAATTGAACAGTAAAATCTTTCCCTGTTCTCATAAATTAGAGAATCTGGCAACATGCCAGAATTCCAAGGGTTCTGCTTGTTACCATTTAGCAATGGCAACTTAAAACTAACGTTGTCAAACATTGATTAAGCCTAGAAATCTTCTGCACCTCATGGATAGACCAAGATTGCATACCTGCAAAACTTTTGCCTTTTTTGTTCAACTTATTCGACATAACTCATCTGCAAAAGCTTGCATAAAAATCATAGGTCTCCTCAGCATGAGATTCTACTATATTCATCAAGGCTAAGATGATGAATTTGCAGATTCAGCTACATAACTTTGCCTCCTTTTAGACTTGTTTTTCCTTTATCCTAGTAAATTTTGTGGAAGTTTGTCATATCATATACAGTTTGATAATAGACTCCATTTTGTTTGAAATTGTGCATTTCAGACAATTTTTAGGAACCCAAAAGAGTTAAAACCGTATGCTGTTCCGATGCCTGAACGCTGCAATCTACCTGCCTCTGCAATGCATGCATCCTCGGATTCTGTTATTATTGTTGATATAAATGCTCCAGCTGCATGTGTGGCACAACACAAGTGGCAGCCAAATACACCTGATGGCCAGGGTGCCCCTTTTCTTTTCCATCATGGGAAAGCCACTACCAATTCTTCTGCTGGTGGATTGATGCGAATGTTCAAAGCACCAGTTGGGGCTGTTTCTGAAGATGGTCACTTTCCTCAAGCATTGGCATTCCCCACTTCAGGAATTAGAAGCACAGCTATAGTCGTTATAACTAGTGATAAAGAAATTATAACAGGTATGTGATTTGAAATCCTGCATACATGCATCATGTTTAGTTTTTTTTTTTTTTTTTTTTTTTTTTTTTTTTTTTTTTTCGTGACATGGTCAAAATTATTTCTATGTTATCATATAACACAAACCTTTTATATTTTTTACATTTAATGATTCAAAAGAGGCCAACTAAAGTTTTATATGTTAAGTACATACACTTAAGTAATTCCTACGCATTGATATATTTTAAAACAACATTAATTTACATTATTCTGTTTTGTGATCTAAACTGTTGGTAAATCGATGATTGTGTGGTACATGATTAACTACTTTTTCTTAAAACCTGGAGCAAGCACATAGATATAATACTGACTGCATCGTGTAAACCATCTGGTTGGACCTGCAAAATTTTCCACTGCAATTGAGCATGAAATTTTCAGTTTGGGCCTGTATGATCAGGAGTACATTGTTTATTCAACTATTTATATTGTAAAACTTTGACTTAGTAGAAAGATGTAAAGGCAATGATAGGAGTAAGTAGACTTCTGCTCGCTTTCCTCTTCCCCCAACACACTTGCATGCACACCCACACACACATAAAAGGTGTTACTAATGCCCCTGTTAATGGCATCGAAAAATATTTACGAGTGAGTATGGTAAATTAGGTGCTTACTGCTATCTGGGATATTGTTTCAGGAGGTTTTTAACTGTAAATCTTGCTGAATTACAGTACTGGGTAACATTATAGTTTAGTAAACTACCTCTATACCCATTATAGTAACATTATTGAAGTATTAGAATAATGAGATCTGTTGATTAAAGATTGGGTTTGAAGGATGAGATTTCTTTAATTTTATGAAATGAGATATTTTTCCGTTCTTCTTTGGATTAACAAAGGAGTTTAGTTCGTAGATAAGATTCATGTACTAAATAAACGAAGAAAGATTTTTCTAGTACAAGGAAAATGGGAAACAGTAGAAAAAATGTTAGGTGACAATGCAGCAGAATTAAAGTTGTAATGATGAAATGTGCTGTAGAAGTGCACAATTTTTGTAGTAAATTAGGTGTACTGGCAGTGTGCATTTATAAGAACTGAGGCATGATAAAAATAATTTTTAAAAAGAAAGTAGTATTATTGGCTTCTACCAGAGAGGCAGTACACTCAAGGCTGAACTTTTAGATTGGGCAGAAACTGGGTACCTGGTGTCCAATTACCCATGAAATTGTCCTGGTACCCAAGATTTTGGGTACTTGGAAAAATGGGTACCCGGTTATGAACAGGATTAAGGAATCAAAGTTCTTAGCTCAACAATAGGGATCGAAATTCAAGCAAGACAAAGCAGCTAGGTAGCTGATCATGGAGTGCGGTATGGGTGGTTATTCAACAGCTAATTACATGAGCATTATGGCTAATCATGGGCGGTTATTCAAAGACATGGAGCACTCTTGCAAGTTGTGGGAAAGGGGATTCGGTTGTGTGGAAGTTAATATGACCTGTTATGTGGGCTGAATTGTGAGAAATTATGCAAAGAGGTTACTTGGTAGCTGCTTCATACATGGAGTTACAAGTCATACATGGAAGTTATAGGCTGGACGGATGCTAAGGAGTTTACATTAGTTAGAAGCAAGGGAGTTGAAGAATATGGAGGAGGATTCTAGAAAGGTTGAATACGGTTCTCTTGGTACAAGAAACAGATTCCTGATAGCCAAGTCATCAATTCTGTGATTTGTAACTTAAATTTCAGAAATTTTTTGTGTTGCATCCTTATAAATAGTCTACCTTGCATTCATTTAAAGTAGTTGAAAGTTTATAAAATTCTGAACTTGTGTTCATCCTTTGTCTTGATTTGGATTCTTGTATTGAAATTCAGCTTTAAGAAAGTTTTTATGCTTAAGTCTTGAATCTTACATATGTTCTTAGTAGCCTCTAAGTCTTAGCATGGTGTGTCTGTATCTCTAAGCATTGGAATTTGCCTAACTATCCTTCTATACTTCATACAATCGCCTCCCATTTGGATAGTCATTGTGGTGTTGCCGTATCGATATTATTCATCTATTCATCTCTAATTCTCTTCATTTTCCCAACATATCCACTGAAACCAAATATATTACAAATTCTGTCCAAATTCTGCACCATCGCAACTTTATCCAAATCGATTCCTATTTGATTCCAATTGTGGTGAAATTATGTATCAATTAATTTCATCTATAATTCATTAGCATAATCATTTACTTTCTAATCCTTCCCAACATTCATCGCACATGTTCTTCAAAATATCAAAAACAACATAAAAATCAGTTTTCAATGCAATATTTCAACCCTTGTGATCTATCCTTATCGATCTTGTTTTTTGACCTTGTATGCAACCTCGGGTCTCGAGCTTACATACTGCAATTAAGTACAATACATGAGCTCAGTTGTGGCAATGGGGCTTTACATTTATATGTAGTTTCAGCTTGACAGCTAATGGAATTTTGGTTTGTTAAATGCTTTCTAACCAAGTGCCAAGTTGAATTTTTAACATTGGTAATCTGAATGCAAGGGTGTTAACTGTTAACTGAATAAATTTGGATCAATCACTTGCTAAGCCGTTGACTGTAGTTGTGACAAATTTGTAGCAATATGGGAGGAAAATTTTTATAATGCTCATAGGGTCACTGTACTTGCGTTTAAGTACCTTTTTTCCTTTAATGTCATTTAGCATATTTTACTTTTTCTTTAGTATTATTTTATAACACGCCTGCAATAGTATCTTGTATTCTCTGAACATGTGATAAAATAGAAAATATATACATTTCTACATGAACCATTTCATGAAAAGTCTTTTTTAAGAGTTTTTTGGATTGAGGCCATTCGCTTACCCCCCCCTCCTACTCTGTATAATTCTTCACCAGGTGGGCATGTTGATAACAGTATCAGAATTATATCTTCTGATGGAGCAAAGACCGTTGAGACAGCAATAGGACACTGTGCTCCTGTGACATGCTTGGGTCTCTCATCAGATAGCAATTACCTTGTGACTGGGTCTCGAGATACCACTGTATTGTTGTGGAGGATACACCGTACAGTTGCATCTCTTTCTACTAATATTTCTGAATCTCCAAATGCATCCGGTAGTACTTCAAATAGCACTAATACTTCAGCAAGTACCTTAGACAAAAGCAGAAAACGACGAATTGAAGGACCCATACATGTCTTACGTGGTCATTATGCTGAAGTTCTGTCTTGTTGTGTCAGCTCAGACCTTGGAGTAGTTGTTTCCTGCTCTCAATCGCCAGATATTTTATTGCATTCTATCAGAAGGGGTCGCTTGCTCAGAAGGCTAGCTGGTGTGCAGGCTGACTCTGTCTGCCTTTCATCTGATGGCATTATAATGGTTTGGAATCAATCACTTCATATGCTCAGCACCTATACTCTCAATGGCATTGCTGTAGCCAGGGTGCAGCTTCCCTTATTGGGAACCGTTAGTTGCATGGAAATTTCTTTTGATGGTCAGACTGCCTTGGTTGGGGTGAATTCCTGTCATAAGAAGGAAGGATCTCTTGAAAGTAGCAGATCTTGGAAGTCAAACCAACTGGAAGCTGTAGCAGCTTTTTCCACCAGATTGGATGTGAAGCAAGACGAGCATATATTAGATATAGCTTCACCTTCAATATGCTTTCTTGATCTATATACTCTTAAGGTAAATTTAAATGAGTGCTTGTTTGCTTGGTTGCTCTTTGCCTCTTTTTTGATTGAGAATTCAAATGGGACATGAGCAAAATAAGTCAAGATTTACTAAAATTAATTAGAACTACAAAAAGATATGCAAAATTTCCAATATGTTCCTACTGACAAGTGACAAGTCTCTGTTGACAGGAGCTACATACATTGAATCTTCAAGCTGGACAGGATATTACAGCCATTGCTTTGAACAAAGACAACACTAATCTTTTGGTTTCTACAATGGATAGGCAATTGATAATTTTTACAGACCCAGCTGTAAGTTCAAAATAACTGGGCGTTATCCTTGCTCTCCTAATCCTAAGACTCTTTGAGAAAATGATTTATACAATCCACCGACACACATTAACAGTTCTTTCATTTTCTCCTGCTGGCCTTGGGATTCTTTGTAAAAATAACCGTATTTAATTTTGCTTGATGATACATGGCAGTAGTGGTTTTCTTTCCATATGTTGAACAGTAACACTACTTCATATATCAACTGAATGTCTTGTGTCTCCTTAGGTTCCTTTGTTCCCTTTTAAGAGGGTCTGGGATCAAAGACGCAAATGTTGACTGCTTAAATTCTTTATTACACAATACATATACACATGCAATCACAGATATACATACGCATAGAATCGGAAACATACATAGTACATGCACACCTACACAGAGGGACCCAACTAAAGAGTTTGATATTCTAGGGATTGTTATGTGCTTTGTACCTGGATGCCTTTTACGGGGAAGAGACAACTGTTCAAAAGATAGTTTCAAAGAGTTTTCACATAGACTGATAGACATACTGAATAATCAGGTGGGTTCTTTATGATATTGATTGGTCTAAGCAAAGCTTCTCTAAAGGATAAAAGTAGGATATCGAGTGATATGAGGATGCCAGGATCAGAAACTTTACGTGATTCTTCTTGCTGCTGTGCAATTTGTTAGACAGTGCTGCATTTTATCTACTTAGTTATCACTTCAAATTGTAAGTTAGAACGCGCCAAACATTTTAGAAATCTATTGGGTGGTTTTTGTACCGCGCTAGCCTAATTAGGATCCCATGCTATCTTGCTCATGATGATGCTTTACCCCTTAAACTTAATAATTGCTGGGTTTAAAGTTACTGATCCTCTGTAATGAAGAGATATTACGTTATTTGCTTATTTGGTTAGGCTCCTAGGGAAGAGGTTTTGGGTTTAATCTGTAACCATTATTATGTTCGCTTGTTGCATGCAGTTAAGCTTAAAAGTGGTGGATCAGATGCTCAAGCTTGGTTGGGAAGGCGATGGACTTAGCCCTCTCATTAAATGATTTCACCATTTTTTATTTGGTTCTATTTCTTTGGAACTCTTCGAAGAGGTAAAGTGGAGCTATGTCTGTATTCTGGTTGCCACATTTTTTTATACGTTGCATCTATATTGGTGTGATTGTAGTATATGTAGCCTACTTCATGTATTAACACGATTTGAAAAAATTAGGATCGGTAGGTAAATTTTTTATTTTTTTTTGACTTGATCGAGTTGTAAAAAATTCGGTATCCTTTTAGATTAGGCTTTGTAAATCCTCAATTCAATTTTGGTTTTTTTTTTTAATGTATATGAGGCTATAGATATCACATCTTTTGTATGATAGATTGCGATTTGGTTGTAACTCTTCAGTCATTGCTTCAAATTACATAAGCGTTGAAGCGGAGTTATTTTGCAGACACATAACTGAAATTGTTGTCGCGACTTGCGCATTTGACGGTACTCATGCCTTCTTCTCAGTTTGCCTCTAATATCATTGCTGAGAATAAGGTTGTGAGCCTTTTTAGAGCAGGATTTTTGCCAAAAGTAATGCAAAAATTAACCTAAATTCAAACTTTGGCCCCACATATTTATATATTCTCACTATATAGTCCACATAATACCAAATAATGGACTACCCATGTCAAAAAACATTTATTTTGTGAGTGGTTATAATCAGATAATTGTTGCCGGTGCGAGCGACTCAAAAGCAGCTCAATAAAAGAAACCGCCTACATTGTGAGCGTTCTATACCAAAGATGGTCATGGGTCGAATTTGGGTCAGATCAAATCAAATTTGAATTCAAACTCATTAATTTTTTGTGGACTCATACTCGGATCCAGACACTTAGGGTATGAAAATGTTGCATTCTGACATAAACTTGGGTCTTAAATAAGTCTTTATTCAATTATTCATACTTAATTTTTTTTTACATTTTAAAAGTTTTATCAGTATTATAATAGGTCGTTGAGTTGTATATAATTCATACTTAAAATTTATTTTGATGTGTATAATAGGTTGGATCTAAAGCAACTCTAGCAGATCTAAGACAGGCCTAGCGGATTTGAGTCTTGAATGGTCTAGATTTGGGATCAGGTTCGAATCTGAAGACCCTAGACCTAAATTCTGTTGTGATTTAGAGCATATAATTGTTTTGGGATTTAATAAATTAATTAGATCAAATAAATTAATTAAGTATATAATTAATTGGACATATCCCAATATTGCAAAGTTACTGTTTTTGAGAAATGTGTTTTTCACTGATCGCGAAAAGGGTCGCAAGTCGCAAACTTTCCAAGCAAAGTTTCTGTTTCGGAAAATACATAAGTTGTGGGTCGCGACTTTCCTTCCTCACTGACTGTTAGTTATGCTATAATTACTTACAGTTAATATGGTTATATTAACTGAATATATTGGGATAGATTGATTTAATGTCAACATTGGTTCGTTAATTGATGTTTCGGTTCATGAAGAGACATATTACTTCATGAATGGTTGTATGCTCTTCTATAAATATAGAAGGCATGTGTAAGTTATATCTTACATGAAACATACATGGAAAATACATGAATTTTCTGAATTTCTTATCCTCTCTAGTACTTTACGTAGATAACTTACAATCCTTGATTGTAAATTTTGTTTCTTCTTCCATTTAAGTTTTCTCATGTCATTTTAATTTTTTTATGCTAGGAATTTAGTGTAATTCTTTGTATCTCAAAAACTAATTCCGGCATACATTCCCAAGCACCGTAGTAGAAGGAAAATGATGTTTTAAGATAGAGCATTTCGCCTAAAATTAATATCAAGTCCAATTCAAAATCTTCTTGGTATTATGCTCGATATATAGTGATTTCCGTTGATGAAGTTCGCATTTGGTGTATGTTAAGCAAAGGTTTGAACTAGTCATGTGTAGTTTATAACGTACTAAATTTATACAACTTTGTTTTAAGTTTGATTAATAATTTAAAGTTGCATTTTTACAACAATCTAAAACATCATGTTTCTAAAATAAGTATCGCAAGTCTCAAAAGTAATAATCAAAAACTTTGTCAAACTTGACAAATTTGTTGAGAAAGTTTTAAAGTTTGCTTTTGTGAAAAGTACATCATAGACGGGTGATAAGATGATCGTAGAGATTCTTGAAAAGATGCATTAATTCAATAAAGCGACATGTTGGTTCATTAAAGGATGCGTTAGTTCATGAAGGGTTGCGTTGTTTCTTGTTTCGATCAAGGTATAGAAGAAAGATTGTCAAAGTTACATAATATAGATGGTATTTCTCAAGAATGTAATTGCCGGTGATATCTACAAGTCAAGTAATATCTTTAATACTATTACATTAAGTAGAAGTTATTAAGTTCTCTATGATATTTTCATATGTTTATTATATATATGTTTATTAAAAAAAAAAAAAAGCTAAAAAGGCAGACAGCTAGCTATACAGATTACCGACCAGTTTCCGACTAAAGGTTGGTCGCAAATCAGTCGGTAATTGTAAAGCTGTTCCCCATAGATACGCCTATCAGAGCATCTTTGACTGAATTTCAAATTTTGAAATTCAAATTTCCAACTGATCAGCGACCAGAAACTGGTCAGAATTTAGTCGGTATATTATTAAAAAAATATAATTAATAAGCTATTAGGACGACCATTTTTTCATGAAAATTATAAAACTAGACACAAATAGTAGTTTTTCTTAATTATATCCTCGTATGTACTATAAAAAAGTGGAAATGTTAAATATATGTTTCTCCAATCAAATGAAATTAAGCATTTTAAATTTTACTTATTGCTTTTGTTGCAACATCAAATTTGCTAAGAAAAATTTGCGAATCAAAGCTTTGAAACTATGCACTTTTGCGAATTACAGCCTTAAAATATAAACATATAGGCCGTAATTAGCACAAGTGCGCAATTTAAAAGCTTCAATTCACAAATTATTCTTTTACTAATTTTAGTAAGATTTATTTGTTGCAACTTAATATAAGTAAATAATATGATTCTTAATTTCATTAAATTTGAGGAACATATTTTCATCATTTCTAACACATTTTTACAGTACATACAAGAATATAATTAAGAAAAACTACAATTTCGGGTAATTACTTATAATTATTAAAAAAAAAAGGCCTCACCTAAAAGCTTATTAAAAAAAATTCAAAATAAATACAACATATCATAACATAATAAATAATGCATATAACTAAAATATAACTAACATTAAATTAATGAAAATAAAACTAAAATTCACGAAACGATAAATATAAAAAAAACACACACACACTTTGATAGTGTTAAGAATACTAGTTAATTTTGAGAGCTAATGTAAATATGATAATTTTGTATGAAAGAAATTAAATTATTTAGGAGAAATAAAGTTTTATAGAGAGTGAGATGTAAAATGAGTGAAAAACAATTGTTTCGTTGGTTGAGGGTATTTATAGAAGGAATACTAGTTTTTCCGACTAATCACCAACAAACTTCTTGTAATATTTGGGAATTTATATTTTAAGACGGGTGAGTTTAAGAGAGTTATTTATGCGAGAACGATAATATATATATATATATATATATATATATATATATATATATATATATATATATATATATATATATATACATATATATATATATATATATATATATATATATATATATATACATATATATATATATATATATATATATATATATATATATATATATATATGTATATATATATATATATGTATATATATATATATATATATATATATATATATATATATATATATATATATATATATATGTATATATATATATATATATGTATATATATATATATATATATATATATATATATATATATATATGTATATATATATATATATATGTATATATATATATATGTATATATATATATATATATATATATATATATATATATATATATATATATATATATATATATATAATTTTAAAAAAAAAGATATATAAAAATAAAATAAAAACCCAGAAACCCCTTTCTCCTTCCTTATTTCCTTTCTTCTTCCTTATTCGTATGAACCCAAAGAAATCAGGCACCATTCTTTCTTCTTCTTCTTCAGTCGAATACATCAAGAAGCGTAAGAAGATTTTCGATCCGTGCCAGAAACAAGCTACAGACCAACATTCTTCTTCTACATTCTCGCCATTCTCTCTGAATTGGCGGAGTTCTCACTTCTTCCTCAATTCAATCTATTGATTTTTCGAGTGAACCAAGTTCCATGGATGCTCTACTCTTCTTATAGATTGTTGGTATAAACAAACTAAGGTTTGAATCGTTTAATTTCTAGATTCAAACCTTAGCGAGCTTGGATTGGATTTTCATGTAATATCAACATTCTTGTAGGATTTTATTCTATTGAAATGGTAAACAACATAGCAGCAGCCGAGAAACCCCTTCCTTTGATCTGAATTCTGCCGAAATGAGGGGAAGTGAGTGAGATATGGTTTTTCTGTTTAAGCATAAAATCCAATTTGAAAATTAAGCTTTGAATCGTTTTCTTTCAATTCTTGCTGCTGCAAACAAAAGGTAATCCTTCTTGTTTTCTTTTTATGTTTTCTCAAATAACTATGCTCTTATTCATATAAAAGTTAGTTTCATTGATATACTTTCGCTTGCATATTCCTTTACTATATATAAAGTCCTAAATATCGATGAGTCTTGGAATTTATATAAATTAATTAGACGAGTTCTTGATTGAGAAATCTATGGAAACCTCAAGTATAATTGTATTTGTGTGTTTACTTTAATTTGAAAGAATCTAGTGATGATGTATATGTGATTGTAATAGATTGTGATTGAGGAGTTTTGAGGAAGAATTCTAAAATCAAATGTAATTTGGGTTTTATGATGTATAAATGGTAGATTGTGGAATATTGAAACAATTTGTTGGTATTGTTAAGTAGTATGAAATTTTGCAAAGATAGAATATTAATAGGATGATTGGATGTAGGAAGATTATGGAAACTTGACGTTCTTGAATATTAAGAGATTCTTGTGAAATTACTAATGGTGGATAAATTTTGTTGTCAATATTAATCAAATAGTTGGGTAAATGTAAGTGTTAGGTATAACCCTTGATTATATAAGATTGGTTGTTCTTGTGAGTATCTAGGGTTTGTGTGGAAATTAGTAGTTGAATGGATAAACTAGCTATATTCTTCTTTTTGGATAGTTTGTTATTCTTGATTGGTTTCTAGGTTTTGAGTCTAGATGAACATAGAAATGTTTGAATTGGAAATGCAAAGGGGATTGTGGAGACGTACGATCTTTACAAGAGTATAAGCTAATTTTAAATAAGGTTATATATTTTCTTATGATTTTTGGGGGTTAGAGTCATAACTGCGCAATCTTTGAAATTAGAAATATTAGAATAGAAGATGGAACTAAGATGCGGTCTTAGGAGGAGATGCAATGAGCTATATGAACCTAGTTTGTAGTATCGAACGCTTTGTTGTGATGTTATGTTTGTTATGCTTCAGGAGGCGACGTCATCGAGGAACCATTCTAGCTGTTAGCCGTGAACCGATCACGGCTCTTTGAAGCGTCTTGTTGGTGAGTAGTAGCTGTCCCTTAAAGGGTCTGGCCAGACTACTTTTTGTGTAAACTCATTTTATCAAAGTTCTTTTGAAATTGAAAATTTTGAGACAAATGTTGTTGTGATTGCTTATGTTGATATTATGATATGGTCAATGGATCGGGCTTGCGAGCTGGTCATTGACGGAGTTGAGGAACATTATTCCTTACTCCCTGTTTTTGAAGCGAATTGTCATTCAGATATTGACTAGCTTCACCCGAGAGTGACATAGTCTTAGAGCTATGGATGTTCCTCTCAACTAGACTCCCTGTGCGCACATAGATCTAGGAAACTGATGTTGTTTTTAAACCTATGATTTGAATTACTATGTTTTGTTGTTTTGGATTGTTACTTCTCATTCATTTTAATCTGACCTCCTGTTGTTTCCATCTTTTAGTTTGATTACAGATCGGAACCGGTCCGGAACGATGGGTTAGCGATGTTGGATAGCATTTCAAGGATGGATATTGAGCTGAGCCCGTAGGAATTCATAGATTTGTAATAGGATTTCGGATAAATGTACATTAGATTTGGTTGTGTTGGTTATATTCGACTTGTAGAGAATTGTATGTTCATCTTGTGTTTTAGTTAGATGTTTGTTTTGAGATTTAGCTGAGTTGGTCACGTTAAAGAGCTTGTGACCCCTTTGCTCAAGTTTTGGGAGTATGATTTCAGTTTCTTGGGAAATGAACCCCGTGATAACCCTGTTTACTCAGTCAACGGTAAGTCGGGTTGTTACACTTCTCCTCTCTGAAAATGCCAACTAATTTCCGACCATTCTAGCGGTCGGAAAAATACCGACTCTTTTTTTATTCGGTAAGCAATCAGAAGTTCATACCAAGTACATGTTAGTAGGAATTTAGTCGGAAATTCCGACTGTTTGAATTTAGTCGTTAATTTGGTCGGAAAATTTTGACTATTTATGGGTAATCGGAATAATCAGTGGGTAAGTTGCGTTTTTTTTTTGTAGTGAAGGTTAATATTAAATGTTTTACTTATTTTAAAATGTTTGATTTTATGGTTGAATAATATTTATATTTTATCAAACTTCAAACCGGTTTCCTTAAATAAAAGGAAAAGGAAGGTCCTTATTATTTGGGTACAAAAGAAATTTATTTTGAATTATCTCAAAGTTCAAAAAAAGAATGTATCTATATAGATTATGTTATTTATAACATCTACTATGAGTTCTAATCATTAGAACAAGGGATACTATACATTAAGGATATTGATAACTAACTAAAATATAACTAACATTCAATTAATGAAAATAAAACTAAAATTCATGAAACGATAAATAATGTAATTAACAGAAAAAAAAAATAAAAACCTTGATAGTGTTAAAAATACTTGTTAATTTTGAGAGATAATGTAAATATGATCATTTTGTATGAAAGAAATTAAAGTATTTAGGAGAAAGAAAGTTTTATAGAGAGTGAGATGTGAAATGAGTGAATAAAAATTGTTTCGTTGGTTGAGGGTATTTATAAATGGAATACGAGTTTTTCAGACTAATCACCGACAACCCTCCGACAAACTTCTCTTTTCCGAAAATGTCGACTAACTTCCGACCATTGTAGCGGTCGGAAAAATACCGACTCTTTTTTTATTCGGTATGCAATCAGAAGTTCCTACCAAGTACATGTTAGTAGGAATTTAGTCGGAAATTCCGATTGTTTGAGTTTAGTCGTTAATTTGGTCGTAAAACTCCGACTATTTGTGGGTAGTCGGAATAATCAGTCGGTAAGTTGCGTTTTTTTTTTGTAGTGAAGGTTAATATTAAATGTTTTGCTTATCTTAAAATGTTGGGTTTTATGGTTGAATAATATTTATATTTTATCAAACTTCAAACCGGTTTCCTTAAATAAAAGGAAAAGGAAGGTCCTTATTATTTGGGTACAAAGGAAATTAATTTTGAATTATCTCAAATTTCAAAAAAAATGAATGTATCTATATAGATTTTGTTATTTATAACATCTACTATGAGTTCTAATCATTAGAACAAGGGATACTATATATTAATGATATTGATTATAATGTCAAGTGATGCAATGTTTATTTGGAAATTTATTTGGAAAAATTGTTGAGAATAATCTCTACTTTTGACGTTTTCCTTTGAATAACTCCTACTTTTGATTATTTATGAAAAATCGGAACTTTTCACCTTAGTCATAGCATCCCCATCGAAATTGTGACCGGCTACAGCAGGTTGAAAAGTTGCGTTTAATGTCTTCACCAAAATAACCTTCTTCAAAATTCAATTACATGCCAATTTGAATTACATCCCAATTCATTTCACCCCCAAAATTCTAGGGTTCATCCTCAACTCCCCAATTTGCATTTCCCAAATTCTAGGGTTCATCATTTCACTCCCAAATTCAAAGAAGGAAGGTTGAATCTGGTTGTTTTTGTTGTTATTCTTCATAAAAATGGTAAGCTGCTATTCTCATGGAGGTTTCGGTATTATTATTTGTGGATTTCTGCTTAAATTTTCGAATAGTCACCCTTAGCCTTCAATTTTCGAATTTCTGCTATTCAATTACATCCCAATTGATGTTGATATGCGAATTTCTGCTATTCTTAAATGTGCAAATTTCTGTTTAACAATGGAGAAAAAAACAAAGTAAAGGGATGAACTGAATTTTCTCTCTCTTAAAGTTGGGTTTAACAATGCAGAAAAAAACAATGAGAATTTATTTTTGCAAAAGAAAAAGAGAAAAAAAAAAAACAAAGTAAAGCGATGAATTGAATTTTCTCTCTCCTAAAGTTGGGTTTAACAATGAAGATATGAAGTCAGAAGGATGAAAGAGATGGCAGCAAAAAGAAGGAAGATAACAGGTTAGAAACGGCTCTATCACATGCTGTAGCCGGCCACATTTTCGATGGAGTTGTTGTGAGCAAATAACGTGAAAGTTCGAATTATTCATGAATAATCAAAAGTAGGGGGATATTCACAGGAAAACTTAAAAAGTAGGGATTATTCTCAACAATTTTTCCAATTTATTTTCAATGATAAATAGGTTTGTATAACTACAAGAATGTACAAAAGATTATGGCATTTTGATATATTTTAGTTTGATTTGCAAAATCTTTTAATAAAACATGTTAATTATCAAAAGAGAAGGTATAATTTTGTTTTATTAAAGAAGTTTTTAAACAAAGTTTGGATTTAATAAAGGTTTCAAGGTAAAGGTTCTTTATTTTGTATTCATATTACTAATATGAAGGTTTACCTATGATTATTTATTGGGAAATTATCAATGGTAACGCTGTGTTTTTGCACTTTATCTTTGACACCCCTGCGTTTTTTCGACTATCAATGGAACCCCTAACATTTCATGCTAATTACAACCGTGACATTATTCAAGTTTTTGTCGTTATGTTGCCGTTAAATTCTTTTAAAAACAAATCATAGTCAGTTTAACGGTAAATAAATAACAAACTGACCATGGTTTGTTTTTAAAAGGATTTAACGGCAAATACTTGTATAATGTTACGGTTGTAATTAGCATGAAATGCTAGGGGTGGCATTGATAATCGAAAAAAAACAGGGGTATCAAAGATAAAGTGCAAAAACACAGTGGTACCATGGATAATTTCCCTTATTTATTTTGATACTTACTATTATAAGTTTAAGCTTTTTAAAATAAAGTCACATGGGAATATGCATTTTAGTAACTTAATCTCCAAGCAAGTATAACAATTTTTTATAGATTGATTTTCAAATAATATATGAAGATTTGTGAATATGTAATAAAATTCAATTTATTAAGTGTTATCATAATTAATATAATAGTTTTTTTGTTGAAATTATTTCAATGGGTGTATAGAAAATACAATTATTAAATAACTATGTGTATTTTCATATGTTGATCAAAGTATGTGTTTGTGGGGGAGGCATATCAAGTTTTGATCACCCAAGATAAACAAAGTTTTAGCTCATTTCACTATGATTTTAATGTTATTTGTCATGATTTTAGACAAATATATATGTAAACGGTATAAATATACTCATCTTTGTGATGTTTAATTTAAGCCAAAGTTGTGCACAAAAACGATCTAGAGTGATTGACAAGTGGCTTGGATACAGTATTGATAGTCGAGTGTAACTTTGATAATGATATGACATCTAATTGAAGCAAAGCCGAAAATTAGGGCTTATCAAAGAAGGGGTCACAATTCTTGACTATGTGAACAATGTTTAAAGTTAGATAACGTATTCTTACTAAGTTTAGGAATTTCATGGTTTAAATAAAATTGGATCATGCCCATCTTCCACACCATGAGTGACACCCAATTGAACGCTAGAAGAAACATCTAGTCTTGAATCCAATGTGGATTGATCGCGCATTAGATGTTAGGAAACAACACTTAAGGGATCCTTAGTTGCTTTATTCGTGATTGTTAGGTACATTTTATATTTAATTTTACCCCTATAAGTGGCTTGTTTAGCGTGAGGAAACTACATGTTATCGCATTGGTTTATTGGATTTTACGCTTGTTTTGTTGCTTTGGTATTTTATTTCATTTAAGGATCTAATCATCAATACCGAAGACAAACTAGCCCCTTTGGTTGCATACATTGCTCACCTAAACACCGAGGGCTCAAAGAAGTGAAACATCATGAGCCAAGCCACAAGAACAAGCCAAAAAGAAGCCAAAATAGATTCACTCGACCAGAATAGGCTCGAGCCAAAGTGGCTCGAGCAGCATTGCTCGATCCAGAAGCTGCGTATTACATATCTGAAGCTCGCTCCACCGGTCGAGCAAAGTTGGCTCGGGTCGAGCGAAGTGCATTCAAACGTCCAGAGCTTTTTGATCATCAACAGGGTTCAATCCAGGTGTAAAGTACATCTGCTCGACTGTTCGAGCAAGATGGCTCGAGTCGAGTGGAGCTAAATTTTACATTCTGTCCAATTTTTGATGTTTCTAATGTTGGACCTAATGGTGGCTCGACTGGTCGAGCGGGATTCTTTCGAGTCAAGCGAAATGGGCGGCAGCAGCATGTGCGATTTTTTTAAGTATCATTCGAGGTTCAATTACATTTGTTGCTTCTAATTGCCTATCCACTAGGGGCGGCACCCCCCCCTCCTATAAACTAGGGGTGGTGGAGCAATCGTGAAACCCCCCCCCCCCCCAACTTGTTTTTAAAGCCTATAAATAGAGAAGAGGAAGAGGGAGCTATCATCTTAGTTTTCACCTTTCACTTTGAGTAATTTCTATGTATTCTTCATAACTTTGCTTTCATTTCAATTGAGAATTAGTGTTAGCATGATAGCCGGCTTCTAGCGCGTAGTTAATACTAAGAACCAAGTTATACAAACAATATTTATAATCACCCAGATACTACTACAACGAGTGTTATGGTAAGTCAGGGGTCGAACCGCAAAGACAAGGGATGCTAGACTAAAGACTTGGTGTGGGAAGGTTATATGGAAGGTTGGTTGGTGGGTAAACTTAACTAATAACAAAAATAAAAAGCGAAACTCAACAATGAAAGACAAGCAGGGAGTAGACTATGTCCACCCTAGGATGGTCTATTGGAAATAAAGATAAGCAAGGTCAAGGGAGTTCGAACGATAATCAATCAAGACACTCTAGGTATCGAGAGGAAGTTGGTAACCCTATAAGCCACGCGAACAACCTATAATCGCCCTATGTCTCTCTAGGAGTGGCAGGACAAGATTCGAATCGAATATCTATCAACAAAGCAAACAAAGAAAGCATTAAAGGAATTGAAGAACATGAAAGTATTAAATCTAAACTAAGAAAGCATTAAATGAAAGTATTAAAGAAAAGCAATAGAAAGAAGCAATAGAAGAAAGCAATAAAGACATCAAAGCATTAAAGAAATAAACTTACATAAATGAAGTGACATGAAAGTAGATGAAAGCATAAATGAAGAACTATAAATCCATATTAGGGCAAAAACTAGAGAAAGCATTAAAGGGTTTAATGTTCTAAAATGAGGCACAAAGGCACTCAAACTAGGCATCCCCCTCTTTTTACAGAAATGAGGGGTATTTATAAGCTAAGAAACAAAAGGGGTAAAATTCCCTAAAAGCCCTCGGAGTTTGGTTTGCGAAGAAACGAAATCGCGCAGTCTAGGGCTTTTATTCGACCGAATTGAAGATCCATTCGCCCCAATGGGCACCCATTCGACCAAATGGGGCTCCATTCGGGGTTTCCAGCAAGTCCAGGCACTTTTTGATAGAGTTTTGAAGCCATTCGCCCGAATCCAGCACCATTCGCCATTTCCAGTAGGTTTTGAGCTATTTCCTTTGAATTCTTGAGCCCATTCGCCTGAGCTAGCTCCTGTTCGACCGAATGGGTGGTCAAATGGCTTTAAATCTTCTTCGAAGCATATCCTCGAAGTGTCAGAAGGTCTTGGAACTATGCACGGCTCTCGGGGATTACTTGGAGTGCTCGAAAATGCCTTGATATTCGTGTCTCTTCTTCTATTATGATGTCTAAGCCTCGACCTTGATCCATTTCACCTCAAAATCTCCAAAAATACCTGAAATAACCTTAAAACACTACGGGGGCAAGAACAAGGTAAAATCGAGTGTAAAACATATAAAACCAATGAGAAACTACGAGACTCAACACTATAAAGGGGATATAATTGTGCTCTAAATCGAGCACATCATAGCATAATTTCCATTTCAATTCAATTAAGTACTTTCACTTTCCAAATACAATCTTAACTTCATCCTTTATTGTAATATTTTGCAACTTGAAATTCTTCAACCATTGATGTACTATTATTGAAGCTTTTGGAAGGTTTTACTTTGAATCATCAAATCATCTTGTTCATTCTTAGATTGAACTAAAAAGAGTAACTTCTATCCTTGCTTATATTGTTTTCAATTCATGTCACTTAGTCATCTTTGATTATTTGTCTTTAAGTTTCATATATTCATGCTTGTAGTTCTTCAACTTATATTGCATTCATTTCTTTAGGCTACTCTAGTTTAATATATTCATCTATGATTCTTGGCTTGTTTGCAATCTACAATTGCAATATGAGTATGAGTGAGTAGTTTGTTTTGGCTTAGGCTAGGCATCATGTAACACCCTCAGAATAGGTCGGACTTTTGAAAAGTCCTTTAATGAAAAACATGAGCCAAAACCTACTCATGGGAGTGTTACCGCTACATCTATTTCTAATAAAATAAATGTAAGGCTTAACGACTAAAGAATAACTTAATAATTTTAAATCCAACAAAGGGTCTTACAACATAAGAAAAGACTGAAACGTAATTTGTGTCCATATAAAATTTAAACAACCTAAGGTAAAATTTAAAATGAAATATGACTCTAGTAAAAGCTATATTTTTAAGTGATCCTCACTCCGCGATTCCCATGCAATCAATAATCTGTAACATAAGAATGCATGAAAAACAAGGGAAAAACTCCCAAAATCAGAAAAACTGAGTAATTCCAACTCCATCCCGTAAGACGATTAAGTTTGAAAATGATTTAAGAAAATACAATATAATCAAATTGGAAATAATTTTAGAAAATAACATATAGCTGAGTTTAATAAAAAACAATTTGAGAAAATAATATATATAATATCACATAAACCAATTTATTAAATTGATAATTAATAATGACAAACACATAATCAATTTTTAATTTG
Source organism: Amaranthus tricolor (assembly GCF_026212465.1). Taxonomy (NCBI): domain Eukaryota; kingdom Viridiplantae; phylum Streptophyta; class Magnoliopsida; order Caryophyllales; family Amaranthaceae; genus Amaranthus; species Amaranthus tricolor. Next base: position 12,857,552 of record NC_080050.1, on the reverse strand, counting down.
AGGGAACGAGAACGCCAGTAGGCCGAGGCTTTACCCCTATACCTACTTCATCAAGAGGTCGTCACCCCAAATAATTCAAGGCCAGCAGAGTAGTCTCAGGGAAACCTAGTGTGCACACCCCTTCTACTTGGATCACAACAAATAGAAGGAAGACCAAACATCTTATCAAGTATCAGAAATAATAATACCTGTCGGCAGCTATACTAACCAAACAGGACAACCTGTTCATCACCCTTATACTTGGATCACAACAAATATAAGAGCTTCGTTTCCCTCATTTTACACTTTACGTGATTTAATATATTTTAATAATTAGTCGCGAGCACACAAACATGCAATCAAACATACATTATACATTTTATTTTATGATCATAAATTTTTCCCAATAAATATATATATCTCAGGAATATTCAACTGAAATCTCATTTTCCAAATCACCATTCTAACATCAATTGGTGGCAATAAGAATTAATATCATAAATATTTCTCTTCCAAATAAATCGTATCTAATTTCGTTATCAAAATAATAATATAAATTTTATCGAAATAAAAATTATAAATTCAAGTTTGACCAAAAAAAATAATAATAATAATAGTAAATATAATTTGAGAATATATAAAACATAACATCATATAAAATAATGTCATATCAAATCATGCACCCATTTAAACACATTAATTATCACGTAGCACATAATACTAACGGGATAGTCCTAATTAGATGGACATTGAGAATTACCTTGTCACGCGATCCTAGACAACGTACGCTTCTAATAATCTCTGTCTACGAATCCGCTGTCTACACGAGAAAATAATATATCTCAATTTAATACCCTGATCAACCCATTCAAAAAAAATAATTTAAAAGACTCCTTTTTATTTTATATACTTTATTTAAAAAAAAGAATAAATTTAAACATGTAATTTAAAATTGTAAGAGTAGTATAAAAGAGCAAGGTTAAAATAACATAGTTAACTCATTTTATTATAAGATTTAAAATTGTAAGGGTTAAAAAAAATAATAATAATCATAATTATTAAAAAAAAAAGAAGAGTGGGTGAGTCAGGAACCCACGAAAAGAAAGAAGAAAGGGAAGGAGGAGAGAGAAGGAGAAAGGGAGAAGGAAGAAGGAGAAGGTGTCGGCCGGCGGTGGTATTCCGGTGACCGTCGTATCGCCGGAAAGGCTAAGGTCAGAATTAATTTATTTTTTTTAATGCAAAATGTGTAATTTGGATTGAAATTGGTAGAACAATATTATAAAGAGATGAAATTTCATACCTTTAATATCAAAATCTTGCGTTTTCTTGACTGAATTTTAAGCAAATGGGAGATGGAGAAAGTAATTTGTAGGAGAAGAAGGAAGTGTGAGTAATAATGTGAATGAAATTAAGGGTTATTGGTTTAATTTATAAGAGGTAAGTAATGTCAGTTATAAGGTTTAGAGGGAGGAGTGGGAAGTTATTGTTAATGGGGAGTTATGTTTTCTTTTTTTTTTTTTTTTTAATTTTTCTGAAATTTATTTATTTTAAAAAAAAACGGTTGTTACACATCATCACCATGTATGTAGTTTGAATTTCTTTCTTTACCTTTGGCTTGCTTGGTTGTGTTGTTTATGGTTTAAGATGGATTTTGTTATCATGTTGTAGTGTCGTTGAATTGAGAACGAGAGTCGATATTTAACGATAATCTATGCTTAAAAGTTAAGACATCTCCATGAGAATAGGTAGATGCTTTGATTGGAAATGTTGAATGTGTGCTTCATGTCTTAAATTGTGCTTAGCTCCATGAGAATAGGTAGTTGAGTATGTTTAGGAAGCTTTTGTTGCTCGAGAGAGAACATTAGTACTTATGATACGTTCTTCCCCATAACAAAATATCCATGACCTTAGGTTAATGTTTAGTAAACACTACTTTGGTGAGAAAGCCTAGCCTATGCCTCTTAGCTTATTGATCATTTTATTATTGCCTTTAGTTCATTGTATCCTTATTTACTTTTATGCTTTATTTTCATTAAATCCTTTTAATTGCTTGTCTTAATTATTTCTATCTCCAAATATCATATTATAAGTTTTCGAACACACTAATCGATCGAGAAACTATTAACTTAACCCCCACTCCTTGTGGATTTGACCTGTACTTGTCGATGTACTACGCTACGCCGTGCACTTGCGATATTACTATTGAAGGGCGTAAAGTCCCAATTAGTGATGATAATACAAGGTAGTAGAATAGTCCCTCGAAGTCTCCATTATCTAGAGTTTGAAGATCTTTAGATTGAGTGCTTTATTCATAAAAGCATGGTAACCAGGAAAAGTTACCTATATAAGTTCGGGGTTTGCCCGTCTCAACGAAGTCAAGGAGCATATTTATGACTTCATTGGACTTATGAATAGTTATGGACACATGGGTTTTAATGTGTCACAGATGCAAGTTTAACGAATTATTCCATGAGGAAAACTCCTTCAATTGGTTGGATATATCTACCTAATTCTATCAAGACGGACATTAGGGGATATGATCAAATTGTAAAGATGCGTGGTACTAGGTGTCAATTCTATCCGAACGGACATTGGCATTGATGCATGGAATGGATTGGAAATTATGGATCGCAAAAGAGGAAAAAGGATTGAACACTTTAAATTGGGGAGATTGTTGTCATTTAGAGTGTATAATGGTTTCAACAATTGATAAATTAATTAAATCAAATAAATTAATTAAGTAAATAATTAATTGGACATATCCTAAAATTGCAAAGTTACTGTTTTTTAGGAATGTGTTTTTCACTGATAGCAAAAAGTCTTGCGGGTCGTGAGCTTTCCAAGTAAAGTTTCTGTTTTGAAAATACACAAGTCGCGACTTTCCGCACCGATCGTAAGTTTGCGGGTCGCGACTTTTGCGCTGGTTTTTACAAAGTTCATTTTATGCGGTTTTGTTAGATATGCTATAACTACCTACGATTAATATGGTTATATTAACTGAATATATTGGGATGGATTGATTTAATATCGACATTGGTTCGTAAATCGATGTTGCGATTCATGAAGAGACATATTACTTCATGAATGGTTGTATGCTCTTCTATAAATATAGAAGGCGTGTGTAAGTTATTTCCTACATGAAACATACATGGAAAATACATGCATTTTCTGAATTTCTTATTCTCTCTAGCACTTTACATAAAGAACTTACAATCCTCGATTGTAAATTTTCGTTTCTACTTCCATTTAAGTTTTCTGATGTCATTCTAATTTCCTTGTGCTAGGATTTTAGTGTAATTCTTTGTTTCTCAAAACATATTTCTGGCATACGTTCTCAAGCACCGTAGTAGGGAGAAAATGATCTTTTTGGATAGGGCATCTCGCCTAAAATTAATATAAAGTCCAATTCAAAATCCTCTTGTTACTATGTTTGATATATGGTGATTTCCTACGATGAAGTTTGCATTTGGTGTATGTTTAGCAAATGTTTGAACTTGTCATATGTAATTTGCATCCTACTAAGAATATGTAACTTTGTTTTATAAGTTTGATTAATAACTTAAAGTCACATTTTACAACAAATTCAGACACATTTATTTTTTTAGATCCAGAATCAAATTTGGATCCACAGGGTCTCAAGAATTGAACCCAATATGCCTTTCGACGAAGTGCATTTTGACTAATGCTAGGGATTACTTCTTCCTCCGCATTTTTAGTAGATATATTATCATCTACAAATTTTAGATTTTTCGTTCATGTAGTGTGTAAACAAAGGGTCTCCATTGTAACACAATTTTTATTAAATTACTAGTATACAAGGTTGTGTAATGCACGATGTTTGTAAGTATGGAAATACCTATATATATAAACTTTAAGAAAGATGTACTTGCATATTCTAGTTATCAAATTATAATATTGAAAAAACTATGCAATAATTGAGATAAGTTTTGATAACAACATACTTTTTGCTTAATTAAATAAATAATTATATTAATTATATATTATGTCCAAAAGTAAATTTCTTTATTAAATAAACAATTTTGTAAAAAAATTTTGTGTCAAAATTGACATGCTTGCAAACTTACTATCCACATAATCTAAGATTTCACTCATTCTAAATAAAATTAAAACACACGACAAAACTCTTAGAACAAGTCATTTGTTATTTTCCAACAATTAATAATATATTTAATGTTGAAATTCTTTAAATTAGTTGAAATAATTTATATTATAAAAGATATGCATTGCCATCTAGCTATATAAAATAGTTTATATTTTACAACTAAATTACTTGTAAAATAGTTGCAACTAAATCATGCATCGCTATGTAAAGTTTTCAAAGGCTTTTTAATTGGTTCATTTTTACTACTAAAATCTTTTAAAAACTTACCTTAAATACTCAAAATCATAATTAATATAATAAATTCTTTTGAATATCACGCAATCTCATTTGAGCTTGTAAAAAAAATGCTCCATTTGGCAAAATTCTATAAGATTTCCATTTGAAATTTTCAGTTTTTTTTATAATATTATATGTATATGTATATGTATGATGATTGTATGATTTAATCTAACAAATTATTTAGAAAACTTATGTTTAATACCTAAAATCATAATTAATGTAATAAAATCTTTTAAGTATCACACAATCACATTTTAACTTGTAAAAATATACCATTGGCAAAATTCTATAAAATCGCCATATGAAATTTTCTAGTTCTTTTATAGTATTGTATATGATATATGATTTTAATCTGTAAAAATGCTCAATTTGGGAAAACTCTATAAATTTGCCATATGAAAATTTTCAGTTTTTTATAGTATTGTATGATTGATAAATCAATAAGAGTGAATTATGTACTTATCTATTCAAATCATATAGAGACATTGGCGGATGTATGTTGGAGTCAAACGGTGTCACGTGCCCCTAGGCATTTTAAAAAAAATTAAGTAGAATTTTCTATTGGTAAGAGTAAAAGTGTAAAATTAATGTTGAAGTCTTTTGATGCATCCATTTTAGTAAGTTTGTCTTATTTATTTATTTTGTCTTACTTTTTTTATTAGGTCAATTGATTTATTTTGTTCCATTTCCTTTTATGGTATGTCGTATTTTAAATTTTAGCAAGTAAGGGTAAAACACTTGTTAATTTTACAAACGAAATTCTGCCCAAATTTCATTCATTAGTTGGTGCTCCTTGGAACTCCGAACCCTAGATCCGGCACTATTAATAGAGATACAATTTCAAGAATGGAAAATCTTGCTTTCAACACTCTAAATATTTTTCTATGCTAATTTTTTTAAAATAAAATTTATTACTTATCAAAGAACACAATGACAAGGAATCAAAACGGTGTAAAATCCTGAGTTCCAAACTCAAACTCTCACATAATTGTATCAGTTTAAAACTTAATTAGTACACCTTTTATGAAGGTTTCTACGCCTTATCCTTCATATGGATTGGAGTAAGAGAAAGAGCCTTAGAAACGCAAAATAGTAAACCTACAAAACAGTCGCTAGTACCAGCTGATACAATTATGGGTAGCTTACAACTCAGTATCAAACAAAACGGACATAATTGTACCAAGACACTAGTTAAACCCAATGACTGTGCATGTACTAAGCCTATTGGAATTGCTGACTCTTGCTTGAATGGAAAGAACCATCTTCAAATTAGAATAAACATAGATAACAAAGCATGGCAAGGTCATGATGAATCAAGAGAAGACCTTCCAGCAACACTCAAGCAGAATAGAAGCATACAGGCAGCAGAACAAGCAAAGTATCAGGCTGTCTGCCAGCCTACCTTGCGAGCTATGGGGAGATTGTCCTGGTGCATGTATGAGCATGAAAATTCAAAGAACGACAGCTTCATACATGAAATAAGAAGCCAAGACTCAGAGATGATGCTGAGAGTCCTCACAAAGCCCACAAGAGCAGCTGCAAGGTCATGTACTCGTCAGTGTATTGATAAAGGCTGACCAGTCGTAAAATACCCTATTTTATGTTTCTGTTTTGATTACCATGTATTACACGCGCTTTAATAAATAGGCATGGGGTTAGTTAAGTTTGTTAGGCTCCCCAAACTAGCCGTTAGAAGCTCTATATAAAGGGGCACCCTCATTGTATCAAAATTCAGATTTGGTTAATGAAATTTTCATTCAAGTAATTGTGTGCAATTACATACTGAGTGTGTTCTTTGCGAGTGAAGCAAAGAGGGTATTCAGTTGTTTTCCACGAGGGTTAAGAGAGTGAATATTAACTTGAGTGTGAGGAAGAGGCCAGTGACTGAGTGAAGGTCAATTGTTTCTATCCACGACATAGTTACATTCTGAGGAATTGTTCTTGTCACCCTTCTGTTTCATACAAACAGAAGGTTGTTCGTGCTTTTCGTTGTGTCAAGAGTGTTCTTGGCACCATTCTTGAAGGGGATAAACGGGTTCTTGGATCAACCATTATCATATTTGCATCACCAGCCTAACACAAGCCTGTCACAGAAGAGACCCGATAATCCAATTATTACCGAACTTTGAAACCAAACACGACTTAACCCAATTTAAAAATAAATTTAAAATAATGTAACAATCGATGTGTCATAAATCTGATTTTAAATTGACCCAAAACACCTAATTCGAAATTGACTCAATGACCTAAAGAACACTTCTAGAATGTTAGTATAAACAAGACCATCATCTTGGCTATACAAAATCATAGATAATCTAGAGTCTAAAAGGTATAAAAATATAGAAGTATAAAAGTTTAAGTATACTAAGTATACTTAAGTATAATAAGTAATGTTTCTGGTAAGTACTATGAAAATATTGGAACAAAAGTATTATGAACATAATAAGGACATAAGGGTAAATACCCGTCCAAAAAGAAAGGGAAAATAAAGCAAAATGGGAAAATTTTGCATAGGGGCTTCTTACGCCTCTCAAGAAATTGTGCGTCTCGCGAGTTAGGCAAATGACATTTGAGTTATGATTCTTTTTATTACTTAAAATATAATAGAGGATTTATTACTTAAATTTAATGGTTAGAATTGTTTGTTAGAGAAAAATAAGAGAAATTTTAAAATGTTATTTTTTTTATTTTAAAATAAGTGTCAAAATCTGGGTGAAAAAACTAATAAAGAGAATCCTAATACATAGCATTCAGGGTTTGTTGATTGCATATTGTCACGTTACACGATATACTTCGTGTCTCGCAAAATTTCATCAGTTTCCTTTCAGGACTTTGTTTTTCCGTGGAAAGTTTTATGGGCTTTGTTTATTAATAGGCGGTTAGGGTATTTTCTAGCCCTAATTAAACCCACTAATTTGTCACTAATCAACATGGGATAGTGAGGATGATGGGGAACATAGAGGTTGTGATTTAACCCTTATAGACCTGGGAAAATTTGATCCGACCCGAAAATGAACCCGGGACCCGACCCGACAAAACCCGAACCCGACCAACCCGAAAGCGACTTAATCCGAAACATGACCGATCCGATAATTACCCGACCGAAAATGACCTGACCGGAAACCGACCCGTTTTGATAGATTAAATATCAATTTTTAGAGTAATTTCAATGTTAGAATTCATTTCAAATAAAATTTTAGTTTTCAAAGTATCTCAACATATTGAGTATATCACTTGAACCCTAAAACTCATCAATAGATCTCAAAAAACACGTATTTAACGTCTTTTTAGCCATCGTAATTATTTTTCTTTAAAAACAGGACGTTATAATCATCTTAATTGAATACATGTATCTTGTTAAATCAGTCAAATGAGTTTTTAATTCTTCTACATTTCAGTAAGCAAATCAATATAATTTATACGAACGTTTCGCACGTTTGAATGAGCTTTTCAAAAAACGAATGTCGCTACCCTAAATTATAAAACGCGTATCTTATAAGACGAAATAAGTACTTAGTTAGTTGTATATCTTTCCAACATGAAAATTGTGAAGATAATTTTAACGTCATTTTTATCTAACGTTACAATTATAATAAACAAAATAACTTTTATAAAGCGCGTATCTTACAAGTCTTTCAAAATAAGTATTAATTCCCCTATTTTTCTTGCACTTAAATGAACCTGACATACCAACTATTTTTTGAAAATCGTACATGTAATTTCTCTAATGATTTTTTTTAGACATTTTAATGATTTTTTTTTATGTTGAATTAGTCGATTGGATATTCTAATGTTTTATGGTAACCCGTTGGGTCAATCCGAACCTACCCAAAACCCAGAGTGATCCGACCTGAAACTGACCTGATCCGAAACTGACCCGACCCGAAAATGACCCGACCGAAATTGATCCGACCCAAAACCCGACCGACCGACCGTTTTCCCAGGTCTAAACCCTTATATAAAGAGATCAAGTTCAAGGGTTTTTTACACCGAATTTCTGTTGTCGTTTGTTCACATTGATCTCCATTTTTTATTTTCTACAAGTTTTAAAAGTAAAGAAAATTAGCTATTTTTAATTTTTTTTTTTTAAGTTTACTCTGATCTATAAAATATGTTATTTTTCACACTGTTTAATTATATAGTGCTTATAACTAAATAAAAATTATTGTATCTTAAAAGTGTATTTCAAATTTTTAGGCCTAAGCACTAAATAGGCAGAATAACGCTTTTTAAAAAACTAGATAGTGCTTCAGTTTGATATCAAAAGACTGTATTGTCTAAAATTATCTTTCGTTTAAAGTTTTTTATTTAATCCAGTTATTTATTTAATTGTTAACACTTATAATATCATTACGGGGCTTGTAACTTCTTCAACTTTTTCTATCAATATAAAATCTATATCAGTTTTTTAGATATAACACTTGCACAGTAGAGGTACAAATTGTGCACACCACCACAATAACAACAACCGATTTGTAAAATACGGGAGCAGTTGTGCATTCCGCCACAGTAACAACAACATCAATATTAGCTCGTACATCTAATCAAACCCGGCATATCAGCTGATTTCAGTCTAATTCATATGTGTTCCTTAGGGGACTGTACTGTTGTCTGCCCTTTGAAACCTAGGGAACTTTTTAGTTTGGAATTCCTAAGTGAATTCCCTCTCCAACTTGGTGCAGAAAGGTTGTGAAGGGGTTGCCTCAAAAAAATAAATAAATCTGAATTCGAACTATTGTCGTTCCTAGTCAATATATTTACATACATGCTAACATTAAAACCAAGGCGAGACGAGATATAAAACTCAAGACCTATATGTACATCACGAATTCACTACACACTTATAGGATGGTCATGGGTCGGGTCTAAGCTGAGTCCAACCGGACCTAGATCACCTAGACCCATAAGATTTTGGTGGACCAATACCTGAACCAGGAACAGACCACAAACCCGGTTGGTCAGATGGGTTTATTGTCCTGAATGTGTCTTGATTTAATTATACATAATTAAATTTTTTATATTTTTAAAGGTTTTATTAGTACTTAAATAAATTTTTGGATTGTATATATAACTCTAAATTGAGTCCTACTAAATGTAAAAATGGTTTAAAACTAATTTAAAAATAACTTTTTGTTGTATAATAGGTCAGGTCTAGAAAAAATTTGACAGGTTTGAAACAAATCTAGTGGGTTTGTGTCTTAAATGGGCCTAAAGAGGTCTCAGTATGAAGAACCTTGACCCTTGATAAGTGCAATTATTTGCACTTATATATATCATTTTATACTCCTTAATGATGGTCGTTGTTAGTAATAACGTGCTTTTTTTGAAAATTTATGTTACTTTACTCGTTTTGGTTATTCATGTTGATTTTGAGTGGTTTTGATTGTTTTAAGCATAATTCTTATGGTTTTATTGATGACGGAGTTCACTGAAGAGATTTTAGCTCGGGTGAAGATTATCTACAAAGAAAATGAGCAAAAGAGTAAAAGAGTGTTTATAATGCAAAATTTTTGAGGTGAAATTTGATACATGTCCACTAGATTTCAAGAGCTTTCCAATGATATATTATATGTCCAATTCCGACAAATGAGCAAGAAATGACGACTCGGCTTTTTCTTCTGGATTCCGTTTTTTCATCACGTTAATTTTGTAATATTTTATTTTATCTTATCTTTTTATTATGTTCTTAGGGTTTATTTAGTGGTTAATAACAGGATGTAGTAAAAGCCTCCTTTAAGGAGCATAAGGGGGGAGATTGAAAAGCTCTTCTTCTTCCGCATTCCTCCTTCCTCCTTCCTCCTTCATCTTAGAACTCCATTTTTAATACTTGTACGCTTTTAATTTCTTATCTTTAATTTACTTTCTTATTAGTAGTTTAATCTTTCTTTATCGAATTTGTATTAGTTTAATCTTTTCTTGTCAAACTTTAATTATTTTTTCTAGAAATTGTCATTTATTAAAAGTAGTTTTTATACATACATGATTAATAATAATACTTTTTAAGTAGAGAAAATTACTTTTTAAGTTTTTATACATACATGATAATTATATTTTATAAACCAAGAATGTATTAAAGATTCATTTATTGTGTTTTGTGAATACGTGTTAGGAGGTGGTACGGAATCTTTTAACAAACATTTGGCAAAGAAGTATGGAATCACAAAAGAAACTCATGCAACAAGCGGCAACGGGACCACAAGTAGAAGCCGACAGTGGGACATTCCCAGCGAAGGTATGCCTTTTAAATATAATCGTAATGATATGATTGATGAATTTTCTAAATATGTAATTTGTGATGAATTTCCATTTAACCATGGTAAAAGTAGGGCATACGAGTATTACACTAGAAAAACTTTGCAACCACAATATAGAGTAATCCCTAGGAACACTCTTAAACGATGCAAAATAAAATTATATGAATCAAAGCGCTATGAATTAGTAGAAATGTTTAAATCTTTTAATGGTAGGGTTACCATAACAATTGATATTTGGTCTGTTCCCCCACATTTAGAACCTTATATGTGTGTAACAGCACATTGGATAGATCAAAATTAGATTATTCAAAAAAGAATAAGTGCTTTTGAGGTAATGCTCGAAAGACATACAGGTGAAAACATAAAATACAGATTAATAGAGATGTGTAAAGAATGGAACTTGTTAGATAAGATATTTTGTTATTCTACCGATAATGCAACCGCCAACATTAAATGCATTGAACTTTTGTATAACGAACCTGCTTTTAGTATTATCCTTGGTGGTAGATTATTACACGTACGTTGTTGTGCTCATATAGTTAACTTATCTTGCCAAGCAGGTATTAGACAATTAAGTTGTAGCAGGAGCGGCACTCTCGATACATAATTAACATTAATAATTATACTTAAAATAAATAACGCGAAAGTGTAAAACGCCGAGTTGCTAAAAACCATTTAAACTAAAACCGTTCAAAACATAAGGTAAAAAAATCTTACAACTGAGAAAATATGAAATAAGGTTTACTTAAATACGATAAAAAAAAACATAAGTACAATATAGTCATCAAAGTCATCAAGTAAAATCACTATAGCTAAGTCCTCGATAGAATAATTAAAGTTGCGGCCTGGATCGAAACCTGAGCTAAATTTTCCTGCAAAATACTGTCATCCATAATATGGATGACAACTGATTAAATCGGTCAGCGATAAAGCCGAGTACAATTTTCTCAACAAGCTTATGATGCGATAGTTAAATCATGCTTACAAAATAATCATCAAGTACAATAGAGAAGATTATTATTCATTATTGACCTTTACTAAGCCATTGAGTTACACTCTCAATACTTGCAGAAGTTCATTACTGCTACTAAATACTTGGTAACCTTAATGCTTATTTAATCAAGTTCAATCAAGCCTCATAACTTTACCATCATAGCACATCACAAGATCACAACAATAATGACAACTGATATATGTAAGGGTCTGGTTAGGTGAGGACCGTAGTCCTGAACCCTAACTGTGGTGGGAGTCGTCACTCCTCTCAATACTGTTATGCTCGAGACTTCACAGGATGGGTTTTTCTCGGACCCCCTGTCTGACACCGCATTTTACGTGCCGGCTAACACGGACGCCAGGATTTTACGTGTCGGTCCATGGTTCGACGTTACCTTACTATCAGAGTCATACAATCAGTATCATGCAATATCAAACAAGACTCTAAACCGAAATAGTTTACATTCTTATAAGTCAAACTTCCACTAGTCAAAATTTTGACAATTCTACCCTTTTAATAGAAACAAATTACTAGTATCTAATAAATTTATATTAATTAAATAACAAATTTTCGTAGCTATACTATGATTCCTGAGGCTAAACTAAGTCATTATTATGTCATAAATAATCATAAAAGTCAAGGGTAATATTTCTAAGTACTTAATAACTTATTTCATCAAATAACCAGTAAAATAGTAAAACGGATCTATCATAACTATAAAAAAACATAATCCGACAAGCTATTAAGGGTCCAAAATCTAAATGAAATGAGTTTTCAAGAAAAACAACACTAAGCATTTTAACAAATTTGTTTGACTATTTTACCGATAAACCAATTAATAATTCTTTATAATTACTTGAGTCCAAAATAAAATAAAATAAAAGAGTTTATCAAAACACCAAGATGATATGGAATCATTCTAAAGACATAAGTTTATTTAACTAGTAAAATTCATATATATCTATATTATCATATTAATCAAAAATTTCCATATATATGACTTTTTTTTTAGTGTCCCAAAAGTATTATTGTTTTGACGAAAATATCACTAAACTAGATATGACTTTAATATTACCATGTAAAGTTTAAATGATTAAAATAAAATCATGTTGATCATGCTTTTATATTATCGAGTAACCATAAATAAATATCACATAACGAGAGAGTTAAGAAAATGTGTACCATTTTCCTCCGAAGGTGGTGCTAAACCAAGTAAGAGAATAATAATAGGAAAATAAGAACTAAAAGAAATAAGCTCCAAAAGAGAAAGTCTTCAAGGCTCCAAGCTTCAAAGAAGTAGATCTTCAATTACCCAAAAGAAAACGATATCCAAGCTCCAAAAGATAATACTTGACTTTTCAAAAGTTGATGATTATTGGCTTAAGAAGTGATAAGATCAAGCTCCATCTTCATTTGATTCTTCAACAAATAAAAAGGGTATAAAGTTAGTAAGATATTAATGAAGTGAAGATATAAGAAAGAATGGTAGAAAGATTTGATGATGGGAGTGCAAGTGATCTCATGGCTAAGGAGGGGTATTTATAATGGGTTTTGGGCAACTTTTTAGTTCATTAGATTGTATGAAAAAGAAGGTTAACTTGTGTAAGTGATTTAGAGTGTGTAAGTGAATATGTAAGAGTTGGAGTGTGTAAGTGGATGTGTAAGAGTTTGGAGTGTAGAAGAAGGTTAACTTGTGTAAGGAAATGGTGATAGCTTGTGTAAGTGATGAACATTATGGATTGATGTAGAAAGGATTTTGGTTCATCAAATTTTTGTTCTAGTTTATACTAGTGAAATGTTTTAGATTAATGGGAAAGTATGATAAAGGTTTGATTATCAAAATATGATAGTTTACTTAGAAAATTCTGGTTAAAACTATACTTAAAGTTAATCAGAAAAATATAGTTAATTTTAAGGTATAAAATAATTAAATCAAAGTTGTAAGGTTAAAATGATAAGTAGTAAAGTTAGTTTAAGAAAACGAAATTGAAACGTAACATTTTAATAAAACCATAAATATAATATTAACATTTTACGTTTTGTAGTATAAAATAATAAAATAATATTTTAGTGCTTATAAAGAAATTTAAGATTATATATATATATATATATATATATATATATATATATATATATATATATATATATATATATATATATATATATATATATAAATATATATATATATATATATATATATATATATATATATATGTATATATATGTATGTATGTATATATATATATATATATATATATATATATATATATATATATGTATGTATATATATATATTTATATATATATATATATATATATATATATATATATATATATATATATATATATATATATGTGTGTATATATATATATATATTATATATATATATATATATATATATATATATATATATATATATATATATATATATATATATATATATATATATATATATATATATACATATATATATATATATATATATATATATATACATATATATATATATATATATATATATATATATATATACATATATATATATATATACATATATATATATATATATATATATATATATATATATATATATATATATATATATATGTTGAAATGCATAGAGATGGTCGAATGCAACAAGAGGGGGGGTGAATTGTTGTGTATCAAGCTTTACTTCGTTTTTCTTCTAATTTGCGAAATTTTAACAAACAAAATAAAGCTTAAACTTAAAAAGAAAAAGATAAAAAGGAGACAAAGATTTTACGTGGAAACCTTCTTGGCCTAATAAGAAGGAAAACAACGACCCCTCGGGATTTCAAAATTCTCACTATGTTTTAGGCAATCAACTATAATCACATAAAACAGTTTGCTTCACTTGAAGCTTCTCTACTCTAGGCCTAATTCTCTTTCTCTACTTTCTCCTTCTCTTTCTCTTCTTACGCTTCTCTTCTCTATTCCCTTAGACTTCTCATAAGTCTAATTACAACAAATCACTCAATAACCCTTACAAGGCCAATTCTCAAGAGGATAAAAATTAAAATAATTACTTAAGAAAAATATAATAAATTAATTGGCATGTAAAAACAGAAAATATTTTTCTTAAATGATCTCCCTTTAATGGACACTCTTGAATTGATACACGGTTTGAGCAAAGTTCCTCCTATTTATAGTGGGAACAGCCAGTATTTACCTTAAACACACCTCCCACTATCATCCACGTTCTCAAAACAAAAAGATAGTGGAATTGCCAAAAAATAAATGTCCGGCTGTCATTTGCTCAAAGAGAAAAACGGTTTCCTTAAGCTATAAATAGCATAGGAATTAAAAACACAAGATCCTAAAACATAGGAGATCTTAAACTTAAGAAGAAAAAGTCTTAGGCTTAAGGAGATCCTGAAAGTAAGCACCATAAAAAGTAATCAAATCTGCATAATGTTAGTCATCACAGACCAGAAATAAAAACAAAAGAAAGAAATGTAGCAGTTGTTCAAATACAAACTTGTACCCCAGATGGTACAAAGGAAAGCGAAATTGTTTGATTAATGTTACAGCCAAAAAATCATTAAAAACATGGGAAGAGGAATCAGGGAGCAGTCTCTTCTTCATCGATGAACTCAGTCTGTACTTCCACTGTGTCCAGCTTGGCACCAAGACGGCTCTCCATCTGGTTAAGCTGATTAACAATTGAAGCAAGTGAGACTTGAATTTCATCTTGAAAAGCAGTGAATTGAGACTGTAGGTCAAGGAGCTTGGAGAGAATGAAGTTTGAAGAAGCTGCAGGAACAGAATCAGGGTTAGCACAACCATTACCTGGTGAAGACTGAGATGGTGGTGGTGTAAAGTGAATAGGTGATTGAGGTGGTGATGGATTGTGATGTGGTGGTGATGTGGTTGGCTTGGGAGAGGAGGTTTTATTGGATGTAGACTCAGGCATGGTCTCAAATGAGGTATCATCAACCAATGTAGCCTTACGTTTCGAGGCTAACCTCCTACTCTTCCTCTGAATAGATTTAGCCTTTCTCCTCAATGCTATCACAGTCTCTTCATCACTTGAATCATTACAGAGATTGTGATAAGCATCTTCTCCTAAGACTCCCTCCTGTTCTGATTCCCCTTTACTAGCTTCTCCATCCTGTTCCCCTTTTTCTTCTGTTCCAATATTGTCAGTGGGAACAGGTCCTTGCTCCTTTTCCTCTTTTTCTTCCTGTTCTTCCTCCCTCAATTTTTCTTCTTCTTTTTCAACCTCTTCCACTTCAGACCCAACTTCAATCACTTCTTCTAAATCATGTATTAACATCTCTTTATCATTTAATTTTAAGTGCAAATTTTGTAGACACTTTGCACCTATATTCATGTTGGGTCCCATTGGGAACTCCAACCCTTCCAAAGGGACATCAAATTTTCTGAAAATCCAGGTCAACAACCCTCCATAACCAACAAAGTTTTTCTTCTCAATACAATCAGACAAATGAGATATCATCAAAGATGGAAAATTTATCTTTATGTGATTAGCCATGCAGTAAATCAATGTAGCATCACGTAAACTTACTTCACTCCTTTTGGAGTTTCTTGGCAAAATAAATCTTCGTGCAATATTGTACAGTAATTTATGCAGAGGATTCAAAATGTTATGGCTTATTTTCCCTTTTCTTTGCTCAATCCCTAAAAATTTTAAAACCGTTTTTTCATTTATCCCAGAAAATACTATTTTTGAACCAACGTAGTAAGTATCAAACCCAACATTAGGAACATTAAACCATTCCCCCAGCAATGCACTATGAAATTCTATTTTGATGTTCTTGACAGTACTAGAACACATCCCATAATCATTTGAGAAATTTGAAATAAATTCTCGCATAAGATTTGGAAAAATGGAATTGCAACTAAAATTTGACATCAAAACTTCCCATTCTTGATGTTGCAAAATGTCATGCAGTTGAGGAAAATTGGTAGAGTCATACCAGTATTTGTTGAGTCCAAAACCAACAGACATTTCTTTTGAGATTTCTTCAGCACTATTAGGGTCACTATGCTTCGAACGTTTGACTACTTTGGAGGATGAACCACTTTTTGGTGATGAAATCTTGTGTTTGGTACTGGTAGGTTCAGTAGTGTGTTTGGGTGATTCTTTTGTGGTTTCTGTGGTTGTGGGTGGTGCAGCATCCAGTAATGGTGGAGGATGAACCACTTTTAGAGGTTGTGGCTGGGTATGTGTACGGGATTTAGGGGTTTTCTTGCCTGATTTTGAATATCTTGGGGTTTTCATTTTGAACTTTGAAAAGGTTAAGAGAAAAGAAGGAGAACGGTTTCTTGAGGAAGAGGAAGATGTATGCGTATTATAATGTACGGTGACAGCTTTTAAAAGTTTTGAAATGACGGTTACCTTAAGTCCCATCTCATCAATGCCATCATCATTACTTGTGATTTGGAAGGGTTATATGAAGAAATGAAAACCGTTTCCCATATTTTTTATTGATTTATGTTGACTCTATATAAAAAAATGAAGAACAAAATTATGAAATATTAAATTATAAAAAGAATGAATTATGATGTTATAAAATATTATATGAAGAGAATAATGAACATACTACTTTGGTCTGATCAAATTAACAACATACAAACGAGAAGACATTCATAGTACAAACTTTATTAAGTGTTTACCTGATCCATTCAATAATTGATTCTCAATCAAGATATTGAGGTTGATTCATGACCTTTTTCATTCTCATGATGCTTTATTGGGAATTTCATGCAACCAACTTTAGTGGAGCTTGATCATACCAAGTTCCAATCTCATCTTTTCATATTGTTCCCTTGGAAGTGGTTTGGTCAGAATATCTGCAACTTGTTCATTTGTATTAACATGCTTTAATCCAATATTTTTGTTTTCTACATTATCCTTAAGAAAATGATGTCTAATATGTATATTTTTAGCTCGTGAGTGATGCACTGGATCTTTAGATATACATATAGCACTGGTATTATCACAATAAATAGGAATGCGTTCAATTTTAATACCAAAATCTCTTAGTTGCTGTTTTATCCAAAGCATTTGGGAACAGCAAGCTGCTGCTGCTACGTATTCAGCTTCGGCTGTGGATAATGCAACCGTGTTTTGTTTCTTGGAACTCCATGAAACTAAATATGAGCCAAGAATCCATACCTGACGTGCTTTTTCTATTAACTAGATCACCTGCATAATCTGCATCACTGAAGCCTTTTAAATCATAAACATCACTTTTAGGATAAAATAGGGACAAGTCGTCTGTTCCCTTCAAATATCTTAAAATTCGTTTTACTGCTGTGAAATGTGATTCTTTGGGGTTGGACTGAAATCTAGCACATAAACCAACACTAAATGAAATATCGGGTCTACTTGCAGTTAGATAATAAGGAACCTATCATGCCTCGATACATTGTTTGATCTACGTTAGTTCCTTTTAGGTCTTTATCTAATCTAACATTTGTAGCCATGGGTGTATGGTTGGTTTTAGCATTGTTTAGCCCATACTTCTTAAGAAGTTCTTTTATGTATTTTTGTTGATGAATAAAAATACCATTTTCAGTTTGTTTAATTTGCAAATCAAGGAAGAAATTTAATTCTCCCATCATGCTCATTTCAAATTCTATGCCCATAAGGTTGGCAAATTCTTTACATAACATTCATTGGTCGCACCGAAAATAATATCATCAACATAAATTTTAACAACTAAAATATCATAACCTTTATTCTTAAAGAATAAGGTTTTGTCAATTTTTCCTCTTACAAAGTTATTTTGAATCAAAAACTTTGATAGTCTTTCATACCATTGCCTAGGAGCTTGCTTCAAGCCATATAAAGCTTTGTCAAGCTTGTAGACATGATCAGGACAAGAGGTATTCTCAAAACCTGGGGGTTGTTCAACAAAAACTTCTTCATCAAGAAAACCATTTAAGAAAGCACATTTCACATCCATTTGATATAACTTAAAGTTCATAAATGCAGCAAAAGAAATTAAAATTCTAATAGCCTCTAACCTTGCTACCGGAGCAAATGTCTCGGTGTAATCAATACCTTCTTGTTGATTATACCCTTTGACCACGAGTCTTGCTTTGTTTCGTACAATTATTCCATGCTCATCTAGCTTATTCCGAAATACCCATTTCAAACCAATTACCTTCTTGTGTTTTGGTTTGGGTTCCAAGTGCCATACCTTATTTCTTTCAAACTCGTTCAATTCATCTTGCATAGCTACTATCCATTGGAATCCTTTAGAGCTTCTTCGTGATTTTTGGGTTCAAGTGATGATAGGAACGCAAAATGTGCACAAAAGTTTCTCATTTGGGATCTGGTTTGTGTTCCCTTATTCATATCACTTATAATCAGATCAAGAGGATGATAACTTTGATATTTCCAAGGTTTGGGCACAAATTCTCTTGAGGGAATAGTAGCATGTTCTGGCTCAACAGCTTGATTGGTATTTTGTTCAGCTACTGGATCATTTTGCTCATCTACGGGAACAGCTGAATTTGGAACATTTTGCTGGTCCAGTTGTGTTGGCAGTTCCTAGACTTGGTCAGTTTCTTCTTTGTCTTCTTGTATTGGCTGTTCACCTGCTGTTCCTTGATCTTGCACCTTTATTTCTTCATCATCTTCTAAATTTGCAAGACCTATTTTGACATTGTTTATTTCCTGTTCACTTGTTGAAAAGTTAGTTTCATCAAAGATTATGTGAACGGATTCCTCCACGCACATTGTTCTCTTATTATAAACTTTGTAAGCTTTGCTATGTGATGAATAACCGAGAAATACTGCTTCATCACTTCTTTCATCAAATTTACCTATATTTTGTTTTCCATTTATATGACAAAACATTTGCATCCAAACACACGAAAATAGGAAATATTTGGTTTAACACCTTTAAGCAATTCATAGGGTGTTTTAGAAGTGATTGGTCTTATAATACACGATTCAAAGTATAGCATGCAGTATTGACGGCCTCGGCCCAAAAATTTCTAGGTAGACCACTAGCAATCAACATAGTCCTAGCCATTTCTTCTAGGGTTCTATTTTCCTTTCTACCACTCCATTTTGTTGTGGTGTTCTAGGAGCGAAAAAATTGTGATTTATACCATATTCATTACAATAATTCATAAAGTTTGAATTTTCAAATTCTTTGCCATGATCTGATCTTATGTGAACAATTAGATTATTGGTAGATTTTTGTATTTTGTTAGCAAAAGAAACAAACTCATCAAAAGATTCATCTTTGCTTACTAAAAATAGGGTCCAAGTAAATCTACTATAGTCATCAACTATGACAAACACATATCTTTTGCCACTACGGCTTTGTGTTCTCATAGGTCCACATAGATCCATATGAATTAATTCTAATGGTCTAGAGGTAGTCACCAGATACTTTGATTTAAAGGATGACCGCACTTGTTTTCCTTTAGCATAAGGATCACAAATTTCATTTTTGAGGAATTTTTATTGCTGGTAATCCTCTTACTAGGTCTTTTGATCTTAAAGTGTTAATCAATGAATAGCTAGCATGACCTAGACGCTTGTGCCAAAGCAGTGGGTCTTCTTCTATAACGCTTAAACATGTTAGACTGGTTTTGGGAACAGTGTCCAGGTCCACAACATAAGTGTTCCCTTTTCTGATTCTCTCAAGCACAGGATCTCCTGTGTTGTTCCTAGAAATTATGCATCGTTCAGAAGTAAACTTAACAGAGTTACCTTTGTCACAAAATTGAGAAATACTTAAAAGATTGTGTTTTAAATTCTCGACTAAAAATACATTGTCAATGGCATGGGAACTTGACCTTCCAACCTTTCCTCTGGCGATTATCTCACCCTTCATTTTATCACCGAAGGTTACAGTTCCCCCATCATATGCTTCAAGTGAGAGAAATTGAGATTTGTCACCCGTTATGTGCTTGGAACACCCACTGTCGAGAT
>NC_080050.1:12826979-12831979 GCF_026212465.1 Amaranthus tricolor | reverse complement strand
TCACTTTTTCGGGCCGAGCCGCCCATGATCAGGTCTAATTTATTTTTTTCATTATTTTTAGTAAATATTTTAATAACGATAGCAAGCAATGAATTTCGCTAATAATCAAGTAATCTTCAAAGGTACGTCCGCATTATTATAGTATTTTTGTATTATATTTAAAGGAGAAATAAGAATGGAACCGATGGTCCGACCCGCCCGACCCGCGAGTTGGAACCGTCGAAACCACCTCATGAACCGCCAAGGAACCGTTTGGAACCGCCCGAAATCGAAACCGAAACGTTTGAATTACGTTCCACATGGAACCGGAACTGGATGGAACTGGAACAGAACCGGCCCAACATGGACTGTGGCCATCACTATCTATTATCATGCTTAGTTTCATTCTAGGGTTTTGTTTATTATTTCCACCATGAATAATGAGTAGATCCATTTTCTAGGGTTAGGGTTTGAACTTATAATTCAAATATGATTTGATTATTAAATGTGTCTATGAAATTAGGATTAAAGTGATTGAATTATGTCAATAACCTTAAATTAAATATGCTTTGTTGGATTAGTCAATAGAACTAACGTGTGAAATTTAGTACCAACTTTGCTTTAGGATAAATTTTAGTTAAATTCTTATTAATTCGTTCAATAAAACTAGCGTGTGAGAATTGAATTAGTAAGGTGTAAATCTAATAGTTAATCTACAGAGCAAGAGTTTGAGATTAACAAGATCATATTTAATCACACAATTAATCCGACATTTTATAGACATTAATAAGAGTTTGATCATATAAGAATTTAGGGGATTTCGGACACTCTAGATATTTTCATCATATAGTTTAAACCCACATTTCTTATTGCATTTTTAGTTTGATAGCTAAACGACCAATCAAACATTTTTCTCTTTAAGCAATATAATTAATAGAAATTAGTAAGTTTCTCGTCCTAACTTACTTGTATTTGACCCGGTACTACACGTACACCGTGCGCTTATGGTTAAATAAAATTTGCACATCAACCCTTTTATTTTTTAAATCCAAAACCAAACCCAGATTCGTTAGGTCTCAATAATTAGACACATACCTAAGTCGCCAACACTCAAATTAGAGCTGGTAGACAGCCACCATCTTTAGGTCCCCTTTTGGCTCTTTGAGTCGCACCCTCGCCAGTATCTACTAAGTCGGCAGTTGTTGTGATACACAGAGGAAACGAGAGAAATATGGGAGGGAAAGCAAGGAAGAGGAGAGAGAAAAATTATTTAGCTGCTCATGGCGGCCACAACCGTCTCCCTCCACCACCCAATACTTCTTCAATTAATGCTTTGCCTAATAAACTTCGCCAAATCTTGTCTTTTTCTTCCTCTGGTTTTTTCTCCCTCGTTTCTTTTCAGGAAATAAAGTTTTCGTTGATTATTCTAAATAAGTGTGTAACTATTTGTTGTTATGGTTTCAGGGTCTGCAAATGAATCAAAAAATGTTACTATTGCTCAAAGGAAGAGCAACAAAGAGGAAACTCGAGATGTATACCTTTTTCCCCCTTTATTCTTAATGTTAATGATAATCTTAGTTTCTTTGATATTTATTGTTGTTGGAGGGATTAAATCATTTTACTATCTGTTGAATTATGGTTTAAAGAAATTGGAGCATTCTGTATAATTGAATAGACTGGTACATGTAAATCAGTAAATGAATATGCATGTGTTGCCCTTGCTCAATCGTGCTTTAATACTAAATGGGTCTAGCAACCTTGAAAACCCTAATCGAAATCAATCAATTGAGGGTCTTAAAGTATAAAATATCGAGTGCTAAGTTTACCATTGTCATGGAAAGTTTCAGATGGGAAAACAAAACCCTAATTCTGGACTTCTTGATTAAATGTTTTTGATTATGCAACAAGGCTGTATTTGTGTATATAGTTCTTTTGTTAATTGCAAGAAGTTAAACTAAATTATATCCTTGACTTTTTGATTAACAAATACTTATAACTAACGATTGATGTTTCGACTCGTAAGTTGTTGGCAAGGATATTGGCCTTAAGAAAGAATGTAAAATTGAGCTTTATCAAGGATATACTTTAGTAGCACCCTTCTCTTCTTTTAACGGGTCTAGGACCATCGACTAAATATTGACTTGTAAGTTGGACACTATCAACTATCGAGGGATTAGTGCATTCTTATACTAACAGCCAGAGTATACCACTACTCTCATCCTTACGAGATTCTTATACGTTGTTTAGAAGATCGTGATTTTCTTTGCTTACTTATAGGGACTACATTAGATAGAAATAGCATTATCTTCTTTCTCCTTAACTTCTTTTTGTTGTGTTGAGCCTCTCCTACATGCTACTTAAACAGAAGAAGCCTTATTACTTTTTGCACATTCATCTTTGTTTCCAAATCTTCTATTTGTGATGCTATGTCAAATCACAAACCGTTTTTATGATAGAAATATTTAGTTACATAGGCCTTATGGACTAGTGCATTCTTTTCTTTTCTCTCTATGTCAAGTTTAATGATTCCATATATTAAGTTTGAATTTATAACTCATTTGCAGAAACCTCAATCAGAATCAGAGGTGGCTAAAAAATCAATGCCGTCTAAAGAAATTGTGAGCACTGATGCCAATGAAGAGAAAAAGAAGAAGAAACGGAAGAGAAAGCAAGCAAACGACCTCCGGTTTGAAGGGGAGCTGGAAAAATTGGGTGCTAGTTCAAAGCGAAAGCAGCGGAAGAAAGAGTAAGCCTTGCATTTTTTAGACCCTTGCACTTGCACATTGCCATTCCACACGTAAAAGAAAACCGTAGATGAACCAAATATGATTGGTTCAGGAGACACTGAAGACATTAGGGACCAACAACAATCACAACAATCTAAGCAACAACTACAAAATGGACTTGACTTAAGTACTACAGAGCCTATGAGTAGTGCATTTGAGTCTATGAGTAGTGCATTTGAGCCTATGAGTAGTGCATTGCTCAAGAGGGAACCTGATACTACTAATCTAAGAGCTACACATATGGAGAAGCTGAGCATTCATTTTGAGGCTAAAGATTCCCACAGAGGCACCCTTCATGGTCTACAAACAGAAGGCACTAGAGTATTACTTCAGTGGCATGAGGTTGTTTAGTTGTCACATGAATAAGGGAAAGGAATTCGTAGAATATCTTATCAGTTGTAACTTAGGCTATTTTAAGTTGAAGTCTATTGTTAGATGACCAGTCCTTCCTGTTTCTCGTTCCCCCTCCCTCTTTCTTTTAAAGTCCAAAGCCTATATATAGGCAAACATTCATTGTAGATTTCAGTTTTGGAAGATTCAATAATAATTGTGGTATTATTTCCTCTCATAAGAGTGTAAGTGAAGCATTCTTTGATCTTGTGAGTGAAGCAAGATCACAACCATTGTTTGATTAGGGAGTGAACTTAATCATACATTGGGGAATTGAATGTGTTGGTGAGTGAAGCCAATACAGGAAATTCAATATCATCAATCAACAAGCCTGTGTCAAACATCTCAGACACAACTGTTCTTTTTTCTACAACCCTGTGCATAAATTGAAGATCAGGACTAGTTTCTTGATTGTTCTATGTGCTATCTGAGATTGTAAGAGAACAATCAATCCCATTTTAGTCCAGTAGATCTTGGAACGGAGAAGATATGATAATTTCTTTGGGTATAATCGAAATCAACTGTGTCAATCATGTGTTGATCAGCTACCTAGGATAATCGGTCATTTGTTAGAACTGAAATCATCGACAATGATCTTTGCTTCTTTGTTTTGGTGCATGTGAACTTTGTATAACAAGCCATGTTTGAATGCAGGTTTCTAAAAGCTAAGAAAAAGAAACAGAAGAAAGGCAAATCAGAGCAGATACTCGACCTTCCAAAACGTGATGAAGTCAAATTTGGGGAGGTTGTGGAAGCTCCACCAAAGTTGGCTGTTATTCCTGTAAGGAGCATCTCATCTACATTTGGTTGCAGTTTGGTTCTTGTATTATCTCTTACCAAAAGCTCCTCTTTGCTTATGCAGACGCACAAGAAATATTTAGATGCTTCACGTGAGAGGTTACGTATACAAGCTATTGAGGCCTATAGAAGTCGTAAAGGATGGACTAATAGACTAGGAGTTCATCTTCCTCCTGTGAGCACGTCTCCAGATTTGTTGTGATATCTGCTTTTATTTATTCTCATCTTTTTTAATGAGCTCTTGTCATTTTTATATTTCGAATAGTTTTTGCAGTCTCTGACAGAACATTACGTTTACTGAAATGCAGAAAAGTTACAACTGTCTTTATGATCTTTATTTGATTGTAATGCTTTATAGTATAGTAAGTTGATTTAAGATAAAGAGATAATGACTTAGGATGTAAGGTTGTGTTAGGTGGGTGCAAAATCTTCTTCCCAGTTTTCTTCTAATATTCTAAAGGGTGGAGATAACTTTTACTAGCCTTGGAGATATGTGGCCGTTTAATTATGTCAACTGAAAATATTCTACTTATGTATGAAATTATATATCTATAAATACAAATATATGTGTATATGTGTAAGTTGGTAGGAACTTTATTATGTGATAGCTTTAACTTAAGTTCAAGCCTCATTAATCACACTTTTCTTTACTCTAGAAATAATAATCACCTATTTGCATTTTAATCGACATTTTTAAAATAATGTCGACATTATTTGACTTTGTTTCGGATTTGCCCCCTCTTAGAACCTTTCCTCTAACTATAATTTTCCTTTATCTCTCAAATTTTCTGTCAAGAAACTATACAATTTAAAATGGAGTTTGAACACTGATCTCTGCTGGAAAATATTTTCAAGTGAAAAGCATTCACATTTTTATAAGTTTTTCTGTCAACTATAAACACTTAAGTAAACATGTTTTTTATTCGATGAAACTTTTACAATCAAATAATAGATGGTCTTAGATGATATTTGCTATTAAGGGTTAATATTTTCATCACAAAGTTGGATGAAATTGCTCAACAACACAGAAAAATGAATTTTATAGAC
>NC_080050.1:12676920-12811920 GCF_026212465.1 Amaranthus tricolor | reverse complement strand
TTGACAGAAATTTTAATACTGATTTTTGTTCTCACATTATTTGACAGTCGAAGGCTGCTTCAAAATCTTCTCTGTGCCGCGGGCCTGCCCGTTTTATTTGTCAATTCTCCCATGATGTTCGTGTAACGAGAGTAGATGGTATGTAAAGTTTATTCCGGAGTTGTTTTGTTCTATAGTGTTTATATAAGAAGTGTTTTGTTTGTTCGTATGATAACTTGTCTGTCTAAGAATGTAAAAAGTAAAACCAACCGTATGAATTATTAGGTGTAGAGTGGCCAACAATACATAATGCTATAAGACTTTGTTGCACTTATAGTTTGAGCTCTTGGCAGAGAGCTAACATCTTTTCTTAAAATTCGACCTCACCACTGCACTTTGGTGCAGAAACTTAACTGTCACAGGCTTACAGCTTTTTTGTGACCCTGACAACTTTTTAAACTATCTGTTGTAAACTTTGGCTTTCAAACTTGAGCTTTCTGTGTAGATGAATCGAAGATCCATCAATCCAGCTGGCAGCATCAGAAATTGGGACTTTCTGGCCCTTCTAGTAGATGGATTTCAAGCAGAGGCAATACCACACAGTTCCAAAGGGTTTCAAATGGTGAAACTGTCATGGTTAGTAGAGCTATGTGGTTTCTGTTCTATAGACTTGTATAAAATTAAATGCATTTTTTTATTCTTTAACAATGCGAACTATATGTTTTCCCCTTATTGTTGCATGAAATGTATAGCCATCAGCAACGGGAGCTTTCATGAACAGTATGACAAGCATGAGTTTGAAAACAGGTTGTAATGGAGTCTTCTATAAGGGTAACTTCAGGTGCACATTTAGCCTGTGGTCTTCTGTTAACATATTATGATTTGATGATTGTATCTTTTTGGTTAGTTGCCTCTGTTCCTCGTTTAATTTTTCCTCTTTTATGTTATTTCAAGCTCTAGCCTGCAGCTACATCCGCAAAGGAGCTTTTCATCAAATGCAGGTAAATTTCTTTTTCTACGGGCATTCTTATTTGTCAGGGATCATTTAAATTTCTTTTCTTCAATTTCATTGATCATGTTGCAAATATGATGTTTACTTTATGGTCCATTGAGCTTTATGGGTGTGGACTGTGGTTCATTGTCCTAAATCTTACACAAAATTGCTGTATTTTATCTGTACCCATATGGCAATTTTAAAATTCATATAAGAAGACCTTTCAGTCTCTGTACGTGGAGACGAATTCATTCTCATTTCAGAAGTTAGTGTGTCATTTGACTCGTTTGAAACTGGTCTTGACTTGCATTTCAAATTGTGAGTTTGTGACACAGTGCTTCTTGCATAACTATCAACAATGCAATAACAGAATCAGATAATGGTCCTCCCCTCTTTTATTGATATGATTGTATTATATGTTCTTTTTTCCTTGTTAAATTCTTGTTTACTCGGTTCTGATTTTTCAATCCCTGTAAGTGTCTTTATGATGTCTAGAACACAGTGAATCATCATTATGATGTTTGCTCAACTGCTTTTTATTTTCAGACCTTCCTCCTCACCAAGAAATAGGCATGCCTTCTCTTTCACCTACCATGGAAGAGGTAAGTGACTTTTATGTCCTACACTTTACTTGTCATGCTGGATTTGATTTCAGATATAATATGTTTCAAATGGAATTACAGGGTAATATTGCTAGATGGTTGAAGAAAGAAGGGGACAAAGTTTCTCCGGGTGATGTCATTTGTGAAGTTGAAACAGTATGTAATTTGTCTATTTCTAATGTAGGTTTCTTTTATGTGCTCTCCAAGATACTAATATTTTTATCATCAATCTTCAAAGGATAAAGCCACTGTGGAGATGGAATCCATGGAGGAGGGTTATATAGCCAAGATAATCAAAGGAGATGGTGCACAAGGAATCAAAGTTGGTGAGGTATTGAGTTGTTTTACTTCATCAATTCATCTTCAAGTTCATGAGAGCTTAACTAGAATTCTACGAAATATTTCTATCTTGCATGGAACCTTTAGTTTGTATGCCTAACATGAGAATGTCTATTGCTTCAAATTTAAATACAATTTTACTTCTTTGGGAATTTGTTGGTGATCATTTCATATTTCTTACATATCCTGCTTAAATTGATCATTTCATAAATCCAACCTGTTAAAGAACCTATCAAAGAATAATGTCTAGCTTTACAATTTGTGAAAAGCATTATGTTACATCCATGAACCCTAGAATCGGAGAACTTGCACTTAAGGCCAGATATTTTGCATGTTCAAGTCACTGTAGTCTTGTTATTTCACATGACATTCTTTGAAAAATGCTGCCTGATTTTTACTAACCAGAAAGAAGCATTATTTTTCACATTTTTTTTCTAGTATTGATATTACACTAGCCTTCGTATCAATTGTTTCGGTTTAACATCTGGAATGGTGTTATGCTCATATGCCATGGACAATGGATCCTGTATTCTTAAGTTCTCGACTAAATGCAGGATACTCATCATGTTTTTGTGTGCTGGAGTCTTGTTGCATATGTCCTGCATGTTCTATAAGACTGTCTTCTTTCTTGTCTGGTTTCTTTTAAGAAAAATCTAGCATTCCATCTTTTTTGCTGACTGCTCAGATGAGTTGCAAATAAAATATTGGTGGGACCTACGGTCTCATTTTTCCTCTTAACTTCTCATCTCTATTTGGAGGTTTTATTTATTTAGTATTGCTGCTTAATTCCGGAGAGAATTATGAAGTCTATTTTGTTGTGATATTCTACCTTTGGTTGCTACACTTGCATAGTAACTACTATTCATTATAGTTCTACTTTGTATATATCAACTTTTTATAAATTTTTACTTTTAATTATGTGCAACTAAAGATATTATAGTTTATATAGTGTATAGAATTGTGTGAAAGCAAGAAGTATAGCAACTAAATTAAATCAGAAGAAGTATGATATGAGTTGACCTTATTGTGAGTGGAAGTATGATATTCAACTGCCATGTCTTCCTTGATGAGACATTTCTGTGGTTTAAATTGATTTTTGATGCATGTTTTGTAGTATGGGAAGCATACATTAGGAAGAGATGCAAATGTTTTAAGTGTAACTTTGAATCTCTTTGTAGCATATGCAAAGCAAGGTAAAACCCTTTGTG
Source organism: Amaranthus tricolor (assembly GCF_026212465.1). NCBI lineage: Eukaryota > Viridiplantae > Streptophyta > Magnoliopsida > Caryophyllales > Amaranthaceae > Amaranthus > Amaranthus tricolor. The sequence goes on along the minus strand of NC_080050.1, from coordinate 12,808,798 downwards.
TTTTCAACTCACTTGAAGAGGCGCTTGTTTGGTGAAACTTGAGAAGATATTTTAGATATGCAGTGACTAGTATCACTGATTGGTGGTTGTTTTGATGTTCCTAGTAACTTGTTGGGTCACTCCAAGCTTTACATTTTAGATTTTCAGCACCTATAAATTACAGTCTAATACTAACATTCTTTTTATATTGTCATTTGGAAATTGGACGTTTGAATTTTTTTTTAATAAAGGTGTGAACTTCTAAAATGGCTACAATTTAGTTGGACTTGAAATACTCAACTGAAATGAAAGTTTGTTGTCAATGAAATACAAAGAGACTAGCATTCAGAACGATGTCTAGTGAGCTATTTAGTTCAAATTTTTTGTAAGACTGCCTACACCCTAGGGGGACTTACAATAATCAAAGAGGAACAAACAAGGATTAAAGGATGTGCGGGAACGTTTGAAAAGGAGAAGGGAAACATGTTTTTGTTTTTTAATTTTGAATTTCAACAAGAAGATAGAAAAGATAGATTGGCTCAATACTTACTAAATAGGTCCATTAGTAAGTAAGGAGGCTCTTAAGTCACAAATGTCTTCACCACTTACACTAAGTATTAGAACGTTTGCATATATAATTCTAATCCAAGAATCATAAGAACAATAAAGGTTTTGAAGCATAAAGTTTTGATTTTTCTCATATATTCAATAAACTTTAAATGAAGTGCATGATAAGCTAAGCAAATAAAAACTAAGAAAAGAACCTAGATTGTTCTAAAGGAAACTGACTGAAAATGGTTGCTCCATGATCTTAAATAACTATCTTTATTGTTCTAAAGAAGTCAACTTCTTTGCAACTTCCTCCTCAATCTTTGTAACTTCGTAATAACACTACGCCACTATCTTAGGAGCATGGTGTCAAAATGCGGCCGTTCCAACTTGTCATGGCCGAGTTAGAACAAAAATTTGTTCCAGCGTTCCGAAAACTCGCGATTTGGAATTGGGTGTAGAAAAACGCCGCATCAACTCGGGAAATCGGACGATTTGACCGCATTCTGGCGGTTGTTATCCGTTTTCATTGGCGAAACAGTGATTTTTCAAGCAAGATTTTAAGAGTTGATGTTCCTAGATTACTATTTAAAAGAGGTATAGTAAAAGAAAGGAAAAAACTTACTTTCAAAACCCAACCATGATGAAGTTACCTTGATTGAGTGTTGAAAGAGAGATGAACTTAGAACACGAAGAACCGGAGTATTTGAAATCCACTTGCATTTGTTTTTTTTTTCTTTTTTTTGTTTTTTTGGTTTCCAGATTATAATAAAGTATGGTAAATAGAAGTACTCATAAGTCATAAGAAGTCTCTAGTGACATGTGGAGTTGTGTGGCCATGTTGGGATACTATTTATTAAAAAGTACTTCCACTAATGTATTTGCAATAATGGAAGTTAATTTTTTAATTCTTACGTGAGTACTAATTTACTACTAATAGATTATGATTTTATGATTACTGTTTTTTTATATTAGTTCTTATGAGTAGTACATAGTCTAATCAATAATCACTTAAAATTAATAAATATTTTTTAGTAAATAGATTATTGAAAACAATATACCCTAATCGCGATCCGTTCCGCGATAACCGCAATTTTTCCGTTTCCGTTATCCGTGACCGCGACCGCGACCGTGACCTCATTTTTGTACCATGCTTAGGAGTTAATTAACGTCTAATTTATAATAACTAAATCAGATTACAAAAGATTAGGCAGGGAAAATTAAGAGGGAAATAATGTGGTAGTTATATGAGAAGTTATAAAACTTACTTTGTGATAACCACCCACTAATCTATGCTTTGACCTCTTCTTGGCCAAATGGATCATCTTCTTGGCCGACTTCTTTGCTTCACTTGCTCCTAGGCCGAATAAATCATTTTCTTGGCTGATTTCTTTGCTTCACTTGCTTATCGTACCAGATTTGTCTTTGCTTGATGTACTATATGTTAAAACACGTAAATCTAATCTGAGTTTAAAATATTACAAACCAGCTTAGACTAAGCACACACAACAAGAATCTAAATACACACAACTAGAATTAAAACTCACCCGACATAATAGGTAAATAAGGTAAATAGTACTAACAAGGAGTGGTTACCTAAGTTCATTAAGAATATTTTTGAATGGTGGATTAAAAATTTGATTGTTGATTGAGGGTGGTGTGCCTTTGCTAACAAAATGCATGTCCTCTTTTAATTCACATCAGTGTTTGTAATGCTGAAGCACAATTTATTTTGCTTGTATTTGCTATGTGAAACCCAAGCAATTAGAACCTGCTATATCTAAGAGAAATTAGATTTTACATTCTCAAACTCTTCAACCTGTAATTTGGACAGATATTTTGTTTCTCATATTTTGTCGATACTGCAATTTGGTATTGTTGAAGTAGCCTTGTAAACTCTATCTTTCTCTCATAGAAACTTGATGTTCTCGTGGCGGAATGCCTTTGACTTTGGTCATTATTTTATTTAGGTGATTGCTATCACCGTCGAAGAGGAGGAAGATATTCTTAAATTTAAGGATTACACATCTTCTGAATTTAGCTCTGCTGTTCCTGAAATCAAGAAACCATGTGAACCTGAAGCTCCTGTAAAGCAAGATGCTCCAGCACCTGCAGTTACTGAAGAGAAAAATATTCCAAAACCTAGTCAGAAATCACCAGAAGAGGACCGCATATTTGCTAGTCCCCTTGCAAGGAAGTTGGCTGAGGAGCACAAAGTGAGTTACGGCATTATACAACATGTTACAGGATTTTTATTTATTGAATTGGTTCAACGGTGATATTTTAATTTTTTTTCCTCGATTTTCTTATGAACGATAAAGGTCTCTTTGTCCAGCATTAAGGGAACAGGTCCTGATGGACGCATTTTGAAAGCTGACATTGAAGATTACTTGGGTAATGTGCATATTTTCTAATCAATATTTTTCCTGATTGATTTCTCTTGATGGAGATTTATGTAATCACTGTTTAAATCTTTTTCTAAAATATACACTTGGCTGGTATTCATCTGCCTTTCATGTAGCTTCTCTGGGCAAGGAATCACCAGTTACTGTACCTAAAGCTTCTGAAGGAGTTGGTCTAGACTTCTCGGATATTCCTCATTCTCAGATAAGAAAGGCAATTATTTTTGTGACTTTGCTTCAAAAACATGAATTTTAACCTTCCTTTTTGAGTGATTTCATTACTGTTCTCTGCTATTCTCAAACACTTGGCGAGAGCTGTAACTTTATTTTCCGTTTATTTTTCAACTCGACAGATCACAGCTGCGCGCTTATTAACGTCAAAACAAACTATTCCGCATTATTATTTGACAGTAGATACATGTGTGGACAAACTGATGGAGTGAGTATTCACCTTCTTAATTGCTTGTTTACAGTAAGTTAGTGGATGATTGTATTAATTGTGATGCCATTCAGATTGCGAAGCCAATTAAATTCATTACAAGAGGCTTCTGGGGGGAAGAGGATATCTGTTAATGATCTTGTAATCAAGGTATTTGTACATCTTTAAATTTTCAATGTCGTTTCTGTAATTTATGTAGCTTGAATTATTGTTTGCATTATCTGATTTGTTGCATGATGCAACGTAGGCTAGATCTCACTTGATGGGCATGTTACAAGGAAAAACAATCATATTGCTTTTCTCTCCTTCATAGTAGATTTATTGCACTGTCTCTCGCTAATCAAGTATTTTTTGCATGAAGCGACTTGGCCTAGATCTCGCTTGACGGGAAAAGCAATGAATTTGCATTTTATCAATTTTTTTTTAGTTATCAAAATCAGGGGTTGCAGAAAAGAGATTATCATTAAGTATTTAAGTATTTTCAAACTCTGTTGTCTGAATAGTAAATAAGAAATGAAGACTTGGCAAGTATTTGGGAGTGCATAAAAAGTGAAATTGACTAAAGTAAGGCGGAAGTGCCATTTCATTTGGTGCAATGAAAGCAATACTTTAACTAAACGTAGGTGAAGACTGGGAGAGTCTCAATGGCACTTAAGGCCTAAAAGCTTTGGTTTCGGTTTTCTGAACTATATTATGTGGTATTTATGCGTACAACCACATTTACACCTGTTCCTGCCAATTTTATGAAATGTAGTGCTTTTCATAAAATATTTGTGTACAAAAATTATGTTTAGTTTCTAGAGTTTTTAAAGCTGTCTCTGTGTAGGCTGCTGCTTTGGCCCTGAAGAAAGTCCCAGCATGCAATAGTTCTTGGACCAATGATTACATACGCCAGTGAGTATCTTGTTAAATGCTGTTTTTATCTTTGTTTATATCTTCTTGGTGTAGATGAGAATTATGTGACCTTTTGTACGATATTATCTCTCTTTTTGAAAAGATTGGATTAAATGTACTTGTCCCGTGTGGTTCAGGTATCATAATGTGAATATCAATGTCGCAGTGCAGACTGATAATGGTTTATATGTTCCCGTTGTTCGGGTATGTGATGTCTCTTTTTATGCCATTGTGGAAACTATAATTCAAAATTGCTGCTAATCAGATAAGTACTTGTAGGACGCGGACAAGAAAGGTTTATCTATAATTTCTGAAGAAGTTAAACATTTGGCTCAGAAGGCAAGAGAAAATAGCTTGAAACCAGCAGACTATGAGGTAGAGACAACTTTTGGACGGAAAGTTATAGTTGTGGCCTTGTGGGTTGTCTGATTTTTGGATTATTTTGATTGTTTTCATTGTAGGGTGGCACTTTTACTGTGTCCAACCTTGGAGGTCCTTTTGGAATCAAACAATTCTGTGCTATCATTAATCCTCCTCAGGCAGCCATTCTTGCAGTTGGCGCTGGTAAGCAATGTGTTTCCAAGGAACTGATGTAACTACATTTTTTTGACTTTTGAATGGAATGTTAAAAGAAATGATGTATCACTAATAGTTTTCCTATTCATGCAGCTGAGAAGAGAGTTGTACCTGGAGTTGGTGCCGACCCATATAAATTTGCTTCCTTCATGTCCATTACACTAAGCTGTGATCATCGTGTCATCGATGGTGAGTAGCAGTTGTGTTTTTTAGTAAACAACTCTCCCCTTGTTCCATTTTAGTTGCTACTTTAGGGAAAGTGTATATGAGCTGTAACTGTGCATAACTTTGATCATTTATACCCTTATTTATTATTACCTTTGGTTCAAATTAGTTGCTAAACTTGCATGGTAAGTGGTGACTACTATTCATTAATCACGACTGTTTTATTAATTTTTTATGTAAAAGAAAAAATTAGTCATGTGGGATCTTGTTGATTCGTCTGAATGCATATTTACATAGTATCAGTTCTTTGTAAGCTTTAATTATGCCCATTCAACGCTAATAAAGGTCAAAATAATGAATTGGATTGCATGGAAACAAGAATTGTACCTACTAATTTGAACTAGAGGAAGTATTTGTCAAAACAATAGTGCCAAAATATTTTATTCCTTGGTTGTATTGAATTTGTTACAATCTTCACTTTCGTTAGTCCCACTGAATCTTGAGTTGTATGTTTCATTTTGTTGGAATTGACCTCATACATGTCACCAATTCACATTCACATTGATTTAATCTCTCTTTATTCCATCCACACATTTCAGATATTTTGTCTTATTCTCCCTAAAATCAGCATTTTTTAAGAACACCAACTTGTACTTGTGGTGAATTCAATGGGACAAAAGAGTATGTTGCAGTTTGCAACTGGAACTAGCTAGTACTCCATAATCCATATGCCATGAATTTTAAACATTGGAGTGTTGTCTAATGTGATTTTCATTTTGCAGGCGCTATTGGTGCAGAATGGCTTAAAGCATTTAAAGGCTACATTGAAAACCCTGAATCAATGATGCTCTAAATTTGATTTTTAGGTTTGTGATCTGTTTTTATTAACCAACTTAATTATATTTTAATCAATTGGTTGAACTGTAGTTTTACGTCAACAAGAAGTCAAAGCTCTGAGTGATGACTGTACAATTTTGTAATAAATGAGGTATAAGTCATGTAAGTTGCTTAATTGATTTGCCCAAGCAAAATACAGGAGGCACAATACAGATGTTAAGGCACATCCTGTTGGATGATGGTTTGACTTTTATCATCAGGTCAAAAAATTTGAGATTTTTAAGCTCTCTTTCTAAGTTATGTTGAATTTGGTGTACGAAAATAAATTTCGACGCTGATTATATTTAATGTCATTATATAAATTGTGTTTTTGCTTAATATTCAGCATTGTGTAGTATATAATATTATATTGATTCTTTTTTGAAATTAACATTTGAAGACTTCTTGTAGGTGTGAGTTTGCTTAGATATGCCTTATCATGTTATAGACAAATACCAATCGCCACTTCTATAGTATGAACTAGGAAGTGATCCTTTGGTATATTGGTTAAGATTTGTTATTGGTATTTGAAATTGGGTTATTTTTGGGTGTTACATATATTTAGTTAGCCAGTTGATTTATTATGATATTTTATTTCAAGTGGTCATATATAGGATCTTACGTCAATATTGGGCAAATTACTTTTACTACATGCTTTGCTGCGAAATGTAATCTATGGATGATCTACAATTTATGTCAGAGTTGATGATCTAATCGGAGCTGAAACCTTGGATTAGATATTAATCATGGACTATATTATATTAAAGTTTGGTATCAACTTATACATTATTTTGAGCGAAATTTTTACAAAGAGAATTAAGTTTATTGACAATAATATTTTGGGAAGAGATTATAAAAAATCGGAAAAATTACTCAGAACAATCTAATTTTTCACCGATTTTTCTAGAATAATTTCAATTTTTGATTAACTATAAATAATTTCAACTTTTAGGAGTTTTTGCCAAGAGTGCTTTCGGATGATTTAACTTGTTTAATAAGTTATTTAGTGAAACAAAATAAAAAAAATTAATTAAAAATGTAAAAAAAAAAATCTGGAAAAAAAAAATCGGACTAAATTACTCATTGTTTAATCATATCCTTCTACTTGGCCTAACTTGGGCTTTTTTCCATCTCAATCTTGTCTTCAAATTTCTATGTTGTACTAGTTAGAAATAACCAAGAAAACACACATTCATTCATTTTCTATCCTAAGAGCTGATTTTTGCTCTTGTCATGGTAACATTTATTTACTCATTTATTTATTTAAGTTATAAATGTCATATTATCTTAATACCCTTTGACCCTTCGGGTTGATCTTGACTTTCGGTCAAGGAGCTTTTTCTGAATTTCTCAACTTCCTTGCTTGGTCCAGGAGATAATAACTTCCAGGAACCCTAACTTCCAATAGGCAACTGCCCACCATTCTTCATTTCACTATCATGACTCCTTTTATGCTGGTAACTGTCCACCACTATTCATGATAACCTACCTTCTTCCATAAAATAATTCCCTCTCAACCATTATAAATAGAAACAGCCAGCATCAAGGGAAGGATCATCTGATAATAGCTCTTCAAATATCCTTACGAACCTCTTCACTAACCTTCCAAAAATACAAGTAACTTCTGCCCCTACAATCATATTCCTGCATTCTCCATCTCATCATTTATTCATTAATCTCTGATTTCCGTGCTAACTTGAGCGTCGGAAGGGTTTTCCGGAGATCACCCCGAATATGACTAACGTGTTATGTTGCAGGAATTCAAGTCATTTTCTTGCCGCGAATTGCTGCTCTCGACAACGCTTCCATTTCCAGTATTCTAGGTGTCTCGTACTTCCTCGTTTCATAATCGAAACAGCTCTTAATACCATCAACAAAATAAATTGATTAGGGTGTTTTGATTTGTTTATGTAAATTTGTAAAGAGATGGCAAGTGTTGATATAAATGTGATTAAGTAAGGGAAGTTGAGAAGAAAGTGCAAGATAATTGTGGAAGTCTTTGCTGCCATGGAAAATGAAGATGAGTGAAGATAGTGGACGACAGTGACATGTGGAGGCAGAGGTAAAGGGGAAGGGAAGGGTGATTTTATTTTAATTTTTTATTTTACTTTTACTTTTTAGTATTTTTTAATTTTAATTGTATCTTTCCTTTATTTTTAAGAAAGTTAACCTGTAATAGCAAGTTAATATTTATGGAACAATATTCTTGGTTAAGTGATTCAAAAATTGAAATTATTCAAGATTAATCAAAAATTCGGATTATTATTGGAAAATGAGCGAAAGATTAAATTATTCAGATAATTTTTCCTAAAAAAATACCATTTTTTGTCCATTTAAGTAACAATTGGTTGAATTTGCTGTCATTTTGTATAATCATAGGGGCCTATTACTTCACTCTTGTTAGTGTAAAAATCATTACTTTAAGGTCAAGCTTGTAAGGGTACATGTTAAAGGGAGAAATAAAAGTCAAACTACGTAGATATATATAAATACTAAGTAGATGTGAATTTAAAAGGGATTTTATACCTATTTACCTTTTTATTCCACTAGGGTCATAGGCGGCTCTAGGTGCCCTCACGTGAGGATACTGCATTTTTAAAAAAAAATTATTTGATTGGCTATAATAAGATTTGAACCTGCAACCTATGAGTTGTGAGACAACTTGTGGGTTGTGAGGCAAGGTCTAACTAGCCTTGCTATTCATTTTAATTTTATGCAATTAATACAATTTCTAATACTTGTTTAAAACATAATTAATTTTTCTTAATTATCTTTTGTTATGGTTTAAAAAAACATCCAATTGAAAATATTACTTTTATATATACATTTATGATGATTTGAATTTTTTTATCTATTGTGCTCCCACAGAGTTTCAACTCTAAATCCGCCACTGATCATATTTACCATATCCATAGTACCAGGATCATTTACTTGTCTTCGTAGTTTGTACTTCTTAACTAAAGAAAAAACAAAAACATAGTAGTACATTATTAGAGACTAACATTACCAAATTAGAAAAATTATATTTGAATAGCAAATTAGAAAAGTAAAGAAAGGAAGGAAAAGGAAGGGGAAAGAAACGGAGGGATAAGAAGTGAGAGTGCATCTTATTTATTTAAAAGGGAGGAGGAGGGAAAAAGAAGGAAAATGAATATTTTTCTCTTCAAATTTTTCCACTTTAGGAGAATGTTAACAAAATTTATAACCAAAGCAAGGTTTGGGGAGCGTGAGAAAGAAGGCAGATCAATACCCTTATTATGAGGAGATCGTGATCGAAGAGAGCCCTCAACTCGAGTATTGTCTGCGAATTAAGTCCATGCAAAGGAAAAACTTGCAAAAGAAAACAAAAAGCAAAAGATAGAAAACACAAAACATATAAACACAACATCATCCAGAAAGACAAAACTAACCGAATTACAAAGAGATAAAAATTACTAAAACACAACACTTAAAAAAAACTAATAAGACTCATGTACATGTCTTGGAAGACAATAAATCGGCCAAATTATTAGTTAAAAAAAATTACAAAACATAAAATTTGTAACTTTTTTAAAGAAAGTTTCTGTAGTGTGCCTTTTTGACCTTCACTTGTGAGTAGTGAGTCACCTTATGAATTCATATCCATCTGTAGTATTCCTGATGAATTTCTCTCTAGAAAAAATGGATTTGTTGTCATTCATGTTCAACTTGATACTATCTGCTCTTTTCTTGATCATTATTCTTGTCTTTATTCTGATCATCAAAGTATACTCCGGAAAATCGATCGGTGATCCAACTTATCCTCCAGTTCAAGGAACAATCTTCCATTCACTGTATTACTTTAACACTCTATATGACTACCAGACTGAAATTGCCCTTAAACGTCCCACTTTTCGTGTACTTTCTCCTGATCGGACAAGTGATATTTACACAACTGATGTCAGAAACATACAACATATTCTTAAGACTAAATTTGACATGTACACAAAAGGTGAGTATGATAGACAGATAGTTGGTGATTTGTTTGGAGAAGGAATTTTTGCCGTTGATGGGGATAAATGGAGGCAGCAAAGAAAACTCGCCAGTTTTGAGTTTTCAACTCGGGTTCTTAGAGATTTCAGCTCTTCTGAAAACGATGTTGTATTAGAGTTCGAACAATGTGTTTCAAACTCCAATATTGCCAAGATCGAATGTATGAGGTTTAGTGACAAACAAATTAAGCTATCAATGATATCGATGTTTGTAGGAGAAAGTAAAGCAATAAAACAACACAAAGATTTAACGAGGTTCACCCAACTCAGGCTACGTCCTCCGGTGTGTAGTATCTCTTATATTATCAAAGGAGTTCAAAGAACTCTCAAATATGGAGAATTACAATAGAGAAGAGATATAGGCTAGTGTTTGGCTTAGGGTGTATTTTGTGAATATTCACCAATTACAATGTGAATGAGAGCTCTTTATTTATAGGAGAGATCACACTAAGTAACATTAAGTATATTAAAGCTATGAATAAATGATAATGAAACATCCCCAAGAACTTGAAGAGTCAATAACAGCATCCTAGGAGCATCAGAGACATCGCTCGACCAAAGCAGAGGCTCGCTCAGTTGAGCAGCCTGGTCGAGCGGACTATAGGAAGTTTTTGGTTGCATTCTGTCTGCTTGCTCGACCCATTTTGAAGCTCGCTCGGTCGAGCGAGTTGGTTGAGCGGCACTTCAGAGGGCTTCTGATAGTATTGCTCGACTGTCATAGTAGAGCATCTTAAACCTTTGAACTTCTTCATTTAGGTCCCATAACTCCCATGATTAACTCATACTTCATTACCTCATTAATCCATACTTTAATCATCATCATAAACCACAATCATCAAGACTTATCTTAGTACACCCATTCATGACATACTTATGGGATTCTTTCCCAAAAGTCACCACATGAATGCACACACCAAATGTGCACTCAAGTCACACCATTCATAACATCTTCTATTTTCAGACAAAGTGCAGTTAAACTTGTTACAATTATTTCACAAGATTTTCCACCAAATCACATTTTTGACATCCATGTAAGTGTATCAGACATTTTTGACATCCAGTTTTGAGTTTACAACTTGGGTAGATGTAGCACATGTCCTCTTTATACCCAACGCTGAATATTCTACTTTAAATAAGGGGTGGCCTGTGACTTCTTATCTCACTGATTTTTTATATCATGTCAAGGAACCAACTCAATCAAAAGCTTAAACTGATGGTTGAGGTTGGAAACAATATGAAACAGAAGGTTTAACAGAAAATTAGAGTTTTTCTATCTTCTCTTATTTCTGAATAGTTATATTGAATACAAGGCCTTGGTTAAGTAGAGAGACTGTTACTATTTTTACATGCTATATTTTAGGTTAATATTTTCCTAATTAGTCTTACTACTATATTTACATGCTAACAAATCTTATTATTTCCTACACTTCCCCTCAAGTTGAGTAATAGGATCACCTATGTTCAACTTGCTCAATGCTTGTGAAAATGGAATGCTTGAATCGTAGGATCACCTCAAGTTGAATCGTAGGATCACCTATGTTCAACTTGCTCAATGCTGTTGAAAATGGTTTGCTTGAATCGTAGGATCATCTCAAGTTGAATCGTAGGATCACCTATGTTCATTTTTTGCAATGCTTTTGAAAACGGTTTGCTTAAAACTCCTTTTGTCAATATATCTGCCAGTTGATTTTCAGATCGAACGAAAGGTAGACAAACGATGCCTGCTTCTAGTTTTTCTTTTATGAAGTGTTTATCAACCTTAACATGTCTTGTCCGATCATGTTGTACTCTCTGAGATGCTAATAGCATCCTTGTTGTCACAAATGAGTCTACATGTTTGCTTTGGTGGAAATCCTAATTAGTAAACAATTTTTTGATCCAAAGGACTTCACATATTCCCCGAATAATATCTGCCAGTTGATTTTCAGATCGAATGAAAGGTAGACAAACAATGCCTGCTTCTAGTTTTTCTTTTATGAAGTGTTTATCAACCTTAACATGTCTTGTCCGATCATGTCGTACTCTCTAAGATGCTAATAGCATCCTTGTTGTCGCAAATGAGTCTACATGTTTGCTTTGGTGGAAATCCTAATTAGTAAACGATTTTTTGATCCAAAGGACTTCACATATTCCCCGAATAATACCTCGAAACTATGCTTCTGCACTTGAGCGAACTACAACTCTTTATTTCTTGCTTCTCCACGTGATAACAATACCTTCAACAAGGGTAAAGTAGCCTGTTGTTGATCTCCAACCATTGGGATTCCTTGCCCAATCTGCATCAGTATATGCTTTTATATCCATCTGCACGTTTTTGAAATAGGGTTCCTACTCCAACTGTCCCTTTTAGAGATCTAACAATGCGAAAAGCATCATTCATATGATCTTCTGAGGTTTATGCATAACTTGACTTATGACTCCAACTGCATAAGCAATATCTAGTTTAGTATGAGAAAGGTAGACGAGTTTCTCAACTAGTCTCTGCTAGGGATGGCAACGGGTCGGATCTGGACCGTGTCCAGGTGGACCTGGATCCAGATGCGGACCCGGATCCGCGGGTCCAGTTTTGCAAGACCCAGATTCGGATCCGCGGGTACTGCGGATCCAGTACCGGATTCGGGTCCAAAACGGGTCCTGTTTTAATTTTTTTTTAAATGTGTTTAGATTGCAATAAAGCGATATTTATAGACTAATGTTAATAATACATATAATTTCACATTGAATCACCCAAAAAAACATTATACAACTTAAAATTGTCTTTAAAATATCCAATAAACACATTCAAAATAACTTAATTTAATTAATAAAAGTCAATCATTAATTCATTCATGTTCTTAATACAATCCAATGTTCCCAATTTGTCAAATTTCTTCAACACTAACATCGTCAATATCCTACAAACCAAAAAAAATAATTAATAGATGCAATTTTTAAATATTTAAATATAAGAATATAAGATTATAAATTTATAACCCAAAATAAATACCGTATCAAGACTGTCTATTATTTCCACATCCTCACCATCTTCGTTGATAGTTGAACAAGCATAAGTTCCTTCAAAATTAACTTCAATAACGAAAAATATAATTACATTAGTTAGTAAAATATAGACTAAATGTGCAAATTAGTATAAAATTACCTTTGACATCATCGACCATCCAATTTTGCAAGCACATCAAAGCCTCCACTGTTTGAGAATGAAGCCTAGACCGATGAGCGCTAACTACCCTTCCACCCGTGCTAAATGCACTTTCTGAAGCAACCGATGAAACAGGAATTGCAAGAATGTCTTTGGCAATTTTTCTTAAAGTTGGGTAGCTTTGGTCTATCTTCCACCATGCAAGTATATTAAATTAATTATTCTCCGGCAAAGTACGACTCTCTAAGTATTGATCAATTTCACTTTTAATGGGCACATAATCAATTTTTTGTCTCTTAGTCCTAGCGAAATCATCCTCATCACCAAGATCCTCAAATTGTGTCTCCACTGGAGAACTTTCATTCGCATTACATTGACTTTTATACTCATCGAAAAGATTATAAAGAGTATTTCTTACTCTTTCCACTTTAGCATTGGCATCATCTCCATAGAATTTCTTAAAATAATGCACCACACAATCCATCTTATTTCTCGGATCTAAAATGCCCGCAATGGCCAAAAGCTCATTAGTATGATCCCAATATTTGTCAAACTTTTCTACCATTTTCTCAGCCATTTTTCTAATAATCTCACTATTGTCATTTTGCCTCCACTTAGTTAATGCAAGTTTAATCTCACAAACATTACGAAAATACAAATTTGAAGTTGGATAATTTCTACCAGAAAAAACCTTAGTTGCCTTGTAGAATATTTCCAACTTTTGACAAACAAGAGTAGCCATTTGCCAATCATGATCACTAGGCACATCAAAATTCAACCTTCTATGTAGATGTTTCAACTTATTAAAAACTTTTTTAAAAGGCAAACAATTGTCAAGCAAATCATATGTGGAGTTCCACCTAGTTTTACAATCAAGACTCACCCTTTTAGGTTTAGTCACATTCAAAAGGCGACAAGCTTTCTCAAACTTTTCAATTCTTTTAGGAGTAGACATCCAAAAAAATTAGGGTTCATAAGTTCATTACCTCCTGTGATGGTGCGAGACTGGGAGAGTGGGAGGAGTCGAGGGCTCGAGGCAGAGGCACTGAGGGAGGGAGTCTGCCAGTCTGGGAGCGAGGGAATGCGTGCGGCCGTCTACTGCGAGAGTGGGAGAGTATGAGAGACAGAGAGAGCAAGAATGCGAGTGGGAGGGTGATGGAATGGAGTTTGAGAAATGGGAGCAGGGAGGGGAGAGAGATGGGCAGACGACTACAGATGGGAGTGGGGAGGAGGGTATTCAAACTCAAAATTCAAAACAGGGCTAGGGTTACTTTACTTACTTAGGCTGATATAAAAAAAATTTAAACTTTTTTTTTTTAAAAAAAATACGGGTCCTCTAGATCCGCAGGTCCGGGTCTGGGTATTTTTCTCAGATCCGGATCCGGACCCGTGAATATTAACAGGATCCGGATTCGACCCGGATCCGACGGGTCTATACTTTTAGGACCCAGATCCGTGAAAACGGATACGGATCCACGGATCCAGGTCGGGTCCAGTACCCATTGCCATCCCTAGTCTCTGCTATTGTTCTTTGTTTGCTGGCTTTACTCCTTTATTCATCTGGAGACCATAATTTATTATTATTGGAGCTCTGCTGGTTTGCAATTAATCATCCTAGTTTTAGCCAACAAATCAAGCACATACTTTCTTTGAGAAATAAATATCCCAACTTTGAATCTCAAAACCTCAATTCCTAGGAAGTATTTCAGTTTTCCTAAATTTCACATCTTAAATTCTTTGAACATTGTTTCTTCCAAATTCTTCATTCCATTAGCATCTCTCCCAGTAATCATCATATCATCACATATATTATAAGACAAGTTGATAAATTACCTCACCTTTTGAGGAAAAGTGTGTGATCAGAAGTACTTGGTGATACCCATATTTGTTCATCACTCTTGTGAACCTTCCGAACCAAACCCTAGAAGATTGTTTAAAGTCGTATAAGATTCTTTTCAGTCTGCGTCCCTCCCTAATTTTGTAGTTTTCAAAGAACTCTGGTTGTGCTTTCATGTATACTTCTTGTAATTCTCCATGAAGAAATGAATTCTTTACATCAAATTGATGCAGAGGCCAATCTTGAGTCGAAGCAATGGATAGAAGGACTTGAATAGTATCAAGTTTGCAACAAGTGAGAAAGTATTTGAGTAATTATTCCCATAGGTTTGAGTGTACCTTTTGCGTCCAATCTTGCTTTGTATCTTTCAACTGTCCCATCTGCTTTATACTGAATACTAAAGACCCATCTGGACGGCCTACTGGTCATTTTCTAGTTAGTATCTTGCGTTTCTCCCATGTAAGATTTTTTTTTTAACAGCTCTCATCTCTTCTTGTATAGCTTCTCTCTACTTTTCATCCTTTTGAGCTTCTTCTTCAGTATTAGGAAATTTTGCAGAATAGATTGTGGTACTGAATGCTTGAGCCTCTTGAGAAAGGCTCCCCTTAACAAGATTTGCTACAGGATATTTTGACTGGCGAGGTTCATATTCTGGCTCATACTGTTTGGGTGGTACTCCCCCGTGTGCTTCGAGGAGGCAGTTTATATTCTACATACATGGGCATTTGAGCAGCAATTATTTTTTGTATTCCAAGATTAGTCTCATTCTCATCAGTATTAGTTATTTGGAGATCACAAGATGGATTAACCTCAAGATTTTCAACAAAAGGAGTGACCGAGGGTGTCACTTTGAATATTGACATGACTATAAGGAGAGACAAATTCAGTTGGCTCACCAACTAATTCTTTTAGGGCAGCAGATTCAGTCCAATTTGGATATCGAAAGTTTATATAGTTGGGCGTCCCACGACCGTTGATGGATAGGTGCATCAGGCGAGACCACTTAGCATAGTTTGAGCTGTTCAACTTTTCGACTAAGTGAACACTGGAATTCGTGGTTTCTATAGCTGGTTTGGTGTTTAACTGTTGCAGCATTTGCAACAATTAGTTCATTGTTACGGATGACTCTATCTGATTTGGTAAGACAATGGTAAATGATGAAGCTTAAAAAGAAGATTTTTGTTTAGAACGTTTTACATACTCAACCCCATGAATTTAGAAATTACAAGTTTTCGTTTCTCTTGTACCCAAACCTCTCCTGAAAATGACCATAATCAATGATTTTCCTTGAGAATTTTTCTTATTCATTGAATTTATAGAATTATAAGAGAGGCAAATATGGAAATAATAAAATCACAATATTTCCTAGAATATTCACAATATACTATTTTACCTAAAAGGAAGATATACACAACATAAAATATACTTCGAATAAAATAATATTTAACAATATTATTATATTCTATCAATATGTTCTTTTGGTTCAAAACAATTTATTAATTTCGGGTGGTAAAGAAATGAATTTATTTTTTGCAATTTTATTCAGATCAATTGTTTGAAACACTTTCACTTTTGTATCAGGCCTTGTTAATGAGTATGTACATTAGATTCGATCTTCAAAGTTGGTTTCGGGGTTGACTTCAACTGTCTTGAAGGATCAAATAAGGAAGGGATAAAATTTATGAATGCCTTTGATGAAGCAAATAACTTGGTTTATTGGCGATATGTTGATCAATTATGGAATATTAAAAGAGCAATAAACATAGGCTCTGAGGCTAAGTTAAAGAAAAATATCAAGATTATTCACGCGTTTTTAATGGAGTAATCACCACTAAGAGAAGATTATTGGGTGAACAGCAGGATTCTGTGAGTTGTATTTACACCATATCAATAAGTAACGGCCCGTTGGTTAATTGGTACTAAATAGTGGAAATGATGATAAAAAATTAATTTTTTTGGTAGGAATGTCTTAACAAATGATATGCTTATTCTCTTTTAACAAATTTATTTTGTAGACAATTATTCCAATGTTTTGCAATTTAAAAATGTGGTATTACGTGGTAATGGAAAATTGTAAAAAAAACTTTTTATGATCAATTTCATTATTATGGAAATAGCATGATATATATTTCCTACCATTTAGTACTGATTACTAAACAGACCGTAAAAACCATAGATGATATTCAGATTTATAGTTGTGTTATTGCAGATTGTGAGGGAGGATATATTACATAGATTTTTAGAGGCAAGTAAGAAAGATCCAGATCATATGAGTGATGAATATCTAAGAGATATCATTCTCAACTTTATGATAGCTGGAAAAGATACTACATCAAATACAATATCATGGTTCATCTATATGCTTTGCAAGAACCCATTAATTCAGGAAAAGATTTTCCAGGAAGTGAAGGAATCCATCTCCGGAACAGACATCAAGATTGATGATTTCATGGATCGAATCAGATGAAATACTTGAAAGAATACATTATCTTCATGCTACTCTTACAGAAACTTTGAGGCTTTTTCCTGTTGTTCCTGTGGTAATTTCTATGTCAAATAGTGTATACAAGTATATTTAGGTTTGGTTTGATTTTAGTATGATATTTCTTATTTGATGTTCACATATTCATGGATACTTACTATAATTGATAGCATGGAAGGGCACCAAAAGAAGATGATTTGCTTCCAAATGGTTACAAGGTTAAGAAAGAAGAAGTTGTGAACTACTTAGCCTATGCTATGGGTAGGCATTTGGGGAGATGATGCAAAGGAATTTCGCCCAAAAAGATGGCTCGATCAATATGGAGTTTTCCAACAAGAATCACCCTTCAAATTCATATCATTTCATGTGAGTGTAATCATGTAGTGGCGGACATTTGAGTAATCCAATTAAGTTTTGAGGAGTCGAACATTTCACAAATTGTGTTTTCACATTTAAACAATTATTACTAATTTAGACGGGCCATTTTTGGTTCAGGTCTAAGTTACAGTTGAGTTCGGATGCATTTTGATCCATTTTGAGTTATTTTAAGTCTTTAACACAGTTTTTGGATAGAGAGAAATGAAGGGTGTTTCGGTAATGAAACGAGGAAGTGGAAAACACTTGAAATACCGTAAGTGGAAGCGTTATCAGGAACGGCGATTCGTGGAAAGAAGCGACTTGAATTCCTGCAACACAACACGTCAGCCTTGTCCGGGGGGTGATCTCCCGGAAAACCCCTCCGACGCTCAAGTTAGAACGGAGATGTGAGATTATTGAATAAACGATTATAGATTGAATGCGGGAACAAAGACATTGGGGTTTAGATTGCTTGTATTTTGGTAGGCTAATGAAATGGAGTATGAGTAAGGATATTAAGAGGGTTATTCTCAGATGATCTTTTCCTTTCTGATGGTTGTCCCTATTTATAGTGGTGGAAAAGAAGTTATTTCTGAGAGGAGACTGATTATCATGGGTGATAGTTGGCAGTTATCAGCACTAAAGAAGGGGAACCACGAAATGAGGAATGATGGGTAGTTGTCAAAAGGGAAGTTAGGTCAATTTGAAGGTTACCTTCCAGGGGAAGTTAGGATATTCGGAGGTTACTAGCTCATGGGCCAATTAAGGAGATTGGGGAATTCAGAAAAAGCCCATTGTCCGAAAGTCAAGGTCAATATGAAAGGTCAAAGGGTATTAAGGTAATATGACATTAATAATTTAAATAAATAAGTAAATTAAATAAACTATACCATGACATTTAGCCCCACGCATGAAGGATGATATGAAAAGGGAGCCCCAGAGACTTGAAATATCTTTCTTTGTGCGGAAACGGTAAGCGTCTACCAAAACACCTTAGCATTTATGAAGGGATATGATCGTAGAGAGTGTTCGAACACTTAAGAAGATGAATATGTTCACAATTTGGCAGATCTTTGGGCGGATTCTGAAAATTGGGCTCGTAAGCTTCGAATTAACTGTTCACATGTCGGATTCCGAGTTGTAATGAAAAAGTTATGACCTTTTCAAAATAGCCATATGAGACGCTCCAAGTTAAAGAGAAACGAATAATGCCAATCGAGCCGCGGCTTGAAGCATGCCGCGGAGTAGCCCCATCCATCTATATCATTCAGCAGCAAAAATGTAGTTGTGGTGGTTTGATCCCTCGACTTCCAGTACAGCAGTTAGCACTTGAGACCAACTAAGATAGCCTTGCTATTATGTAGTAACCCGCACGGATGTCTTATTAAATTGATTCTTCCTGCCTAGTTTATGCTACTTTAATGCCGCGAAAGTTCCAATACTTAGAATATTTTTGGAACAAAATCGCCCCCAAGGGGGGTCCGACTTGTCTACTATACGGATAAAATCACCATAATTTTTATTTTATTTTATTTTATTATTTTAATCTGAAGTCGCGGAATTTCAGAGACTTGGAATATTTTTGAACGAGATCACCACCAAGATGGGTCCGACTTGTCGACTTCACGAACAAGATACTGGTTTTATTGTTCTATCTTTCTTCTTGTTATCATGTCATAAGCCGTGGAATCTTGGGAAGGTAGCATGCCGCGGCACGAGTGAGTTGACTCTCATTGAAGGCCGGACAATAAATCACGCGAGATGATGACGCGACTTAGATTTACACTTAGATTTTTTATTCTTCATTGAGGGATTAGAGGGGGTCCGACTTATTGACATTGCGGAACGATAAAAATACTTGAACAATTTTTCTCCTTAACAAGCCTCTTGCTCTTCTAGGATGCGGAATGATCACAAAGGTCCGCGTCTTCGATCATACGGAAAATACGAGAATTCTTCCCTAGTTTGAATTTTTGCACAATTACTGGGGGCACCTGGGAGTCCGACTTATCGACCATACGGACGTCTTCCATACTATAGAATATTTCACACTTGGAATATTTTTCACACTTGGAGTATTTCATACTTTGATCGTACGATAGTTTGGAACGATGAGGGGGATGGCGCGGCATAATATCCGCCGCATCTATAAATCGGACGGCAGAATGTGTAATTTTTCATACTTGGAATGTTTTCCATGTTTTTCTTGGGGTGTAGTTCAGGGTCCAACTTATCGACCCTACGGCTTCAGGAGGGAATTTGATAACTTAGAGAAATTGTCAACATTTTCTCCCACTTTGGATGTCCGACTTGTCGACTCGCCGGACACAGTCAACAGCTAATACTTAGAAAAATTTTTCATATTTCCCCCTCATTGGGGGTCCGACTTGTCGACTTCTCGGTTTTAGTTTGGGATTCCACTTCTCATTTAAGGGGCGTTCAGGTGTGAGGTTGAGCATTTATTGCTGCAATAAATAGGGTTGTTGGAACTGTTCCCTCTCACCTAACCATCGATATTTCCTTCATTTCATAAATTCAGTGAGAGAAAGTGGAGAGATAAGCTCTGACAATCTTCAACCATCCTTTAAACTTCTGACAAAATTCTCGAAGATCTTCAAGGGTTTTGACAGAACTTCGTCAAATTTCTGACAAATCTTCAAATTTCTTTAAGGTATTCAAATCTTCCCTCAAATTCTTGAATTTCTTCAAATTGTTCTTCAAACTGTTCTTCAAATTGTTCTTCGTGTTCTTGAATGTTAGTTTAAATCTTTGAATTAGTTTTATGAAATTAGCCATTATTTTTTACAAGTTTCGCCTACTACTTTATGACTATCGTTAATATGGATGTCGCGGCTACTCATGAGACAATAGCTAACTTGGACATTAACTCTGCTAACCCGACGGAAATTCCTTTGGTAGTATGTAGACGTTTTAATAAGGAGGGGTTGCTAATAAATGACTCGGACGATAGTAGTTCGGTGAGAATCACCCCTCATTACGAATCAATAAAGGCCGGGGATGAGTCATCTGTATCCCCTATATACACACCGGAGATAATGAAAACTGCTTCTTGGGAAGTGAGCATTGCTTTCTTCCCCAATTACTTGCCGCGAATAGATCCTGACCTGGAAGGGTTATTGTATGTAGATATGGAAAAGATCGAAGGAACCTCCGAGTCCTCAGGAAGAGAAAGTGTAGCGCCGGTTCCTCCTCCATTTTACATCCCCAACGGCGGGCCCCTCAATTACTTCATATATTTACAAACCAAGAGAGATTTGGACAAACAACGAGACGCCATCTCTCTAAAATGGGGTTTGAAGGATGATATCAACATTATTACTCCGGGGAATTATGACACTGTTAGGTTTCCCCCTCCACATTGTATAGCTGTATATTTTCCCTCTTTTGAATTAGGCCTTAGGTTTCCTCTTCATCCCTTTTTCAGGAAAGTATTAGATTCTTTAAATGTTTCGGAGTAAGAGTCGTTGGCTTTCTTCTTTTTTATTACGCGACTATTTGCTTCTAACTCTTGTATTTCCAGGGGTCGCGAAGGAGAACTTGAAAGCTAAAAATCCGGACCTGATGAAGAAATTTAGCGTGATGCGATTCGCCCAGGGGGCTAACCAAAGAGCCGCGGAGAAGCCTTTGCCTCTCCCTCCGAAGGTATATATTCATTTGTTTTAGCGAGCCGGAGGATTATTCTAACTTTTTCTCTTGTAGGACTCGGCAACGATGGAGAAAGGGCTGGATGAGGTGCCCTGCGAAGGGGAGGCTCTCCGGCTCCTCGAGGAGAGGAAAAGAGTCTACATTCCCGATGACTCTAAGAGGGTGATCCCTTCTACGAAGAGGGAATTGAAGGAGAAGAAAGAGAGGAAGAGGAAGAGAGACTCTTCCTCCCACGGGGAAAGTGCCACGAAGAAGGCATCCGTGGACACGATAATGACAGCCGTACCTCTGCAAATGAGGTCGACGGAGAGAGAGGTGTCTTCTCCCCGGGATAAGGTGTCACCGGTTCCGAGCCGGGGGAAAGAGAAGGTAGGGGAATCGACCGCAGCCCCTGAGCCGAGGGTGGAGGAGGTGTATCGTCGCTGGGAGGTTCAGCCTTTCCAACACGACACCCCCTTCACCGACTTGGGGCATAAGGGTATGATAACTCGATTTAACAGGGCGACATCCCACTTAATCAGCAAAGTGGATGTTGATCATTTGGAGTCCCTATCCCCTACCGATAGAGTGCGTCAACTCCAAGCTTCCGCGGCTGAGGTAACGTCCTCTACTCTTGTCCTTTAAGTCAGCTATGCCTGGATTTTAACTTGTTCTTTTCGCAGGCTTTTTTGAGGTTGTCCTTTGAGCTATACCTTAGCCGCCAAAGTACCGCGGACAAGGAGACGTTGGCCGTCCTGTCCTCCCGCTGCAATGAGCAGAACGAGGAGCTCCAGAAGCTTCGAGAAGAGCTGTCGGGCTTAAAGGAGAAGCTGGCTAAATGCTCTGAGCTGAAAGAGCGTTTAGTCAGAATTGAATAGTGGCGGGAGAAGGCGAAAAAGCAGCTGGAGGGGACCATGGGGAGCTTGGATGCGGCTTCTAACATGTCAGCAACCCTCGGTCATGAGATCGGGCGCCTGATGGACATTCACGCTAGGTTAGTTCATTAGAACCAGTCACTCATGCATCAGGTGTCGGACGATCTAGCCAAGTTCCGAACCGTGCTATCCGCGGCTAAGGTATATAAGCTTCGTTCGGAGAGACGGGCTCGGATAGCTAGGGACTAGCTTACCTCGGATGAGCCGGAAGCGTCAAGTTTCTTGGGAGATCTGACCGCTGAAATGATGGAGGCCAGCTCCAAGATCAGTGATGAGGAATACCGCTTGGCTGCCGCGGAGTTAGGCATCGACTTCGATTCTCTTCAACAAAAGGCTAATCAAAAGGAAGACGACGCTTTGACTAACCTAGCTTCGATTTTGGAACAGGAGTCAGCGGTATTGGGACGTGGAGGAGGAGAGGACTTGGTCGGAGAAAGTTGATATGGGGGCTGAAAGGAGGCTTTGTGCCTCGATTTAGATAAGTTAACTCTCTCTCCTACTTCGGCCTCGGAGGTCCCCGAGAACTTGGCGCTCTCCAAGCTGGAGAGTTTGTGCTTAGATTTGTCGAATTTTTTCATCGATGAGGGGAAGAACCTCCAGGGCTTATCCAAGGATTAATCTGAGGTCAAGGTGGAGCCGTTTAATGTTGAAGAATTTATAAGCTTCACTCCAAGCCTTGACGAGGGAATGGTCGGCTCTCCTCAGCTGCCGGCTCAAGATCCAGAAGGGGATGTCGACGCCTTTTTAAATGATGTCTGAGCATTTTGTAATTTGAACATGTAATCTGATGAATTTGTAATTTGATTCATTTTGGAATTTGAACATTTGGGCCTTGTAATGTGAATGACGATTTGTCAGTATATGCTGATGATTTTTAACGTTTTTATTCATAGTCGAGATACTTTGAATATACTTTTGAATGTCCGATTTATGGTTCGCGGATTATTGCTGATTAATAATGGAGAATGTTAAATTTGCGATACTTAGAATAGTCTTGATCATTGGACACCTTTCAAGGGGTCCGACTTATGGATGTCACTAATATGTGCCGGATTAATAGAAAGCATTGATTTTAACTTTGATGAATTTTGATCTTGGGACCCCTATCTAGGGGTCCGACTTGTCGATGTCACTGATTCACGATGACTTAAATAAATTTGATTATGGGACCCTTCTCAAGGGGTCCGACTTATAAACATTGCTGATTTTTCGACTTTGGAAATTACTGATTTTAATGAGATTTGTAACGATAGAAGAAGTAGAATATAACCGAATACTTGTGAATGTTGAAGCTGGATAATCTGAAAATGAAACTTCTGATATATTGATATTTGGAAATGAGAACACTAAGAAAAAAGGACAACACTGAGAAAATGCGGATGACGCGTCTATGCCGCGGAATGAAACTAATGATTATTGACTGGCCTCTTGCTAATCTTATTAAATGAAGTATTTCTTCAAGTGATCTCCATTCCATGGACGGGGTAATTTCTTTCCCTTCATGTCTTCCAGTTCGAACGTCCCGGGTTTGATGACGCGGATAACTTTGAACGAGCCGTCCCAGTTGGCTCCTAGTTTTCCTTTATCTACGATTTTTCCCGTGGCTTCAATTTTGCGGAGGACGAAGTCGCCAACTTGAATGCGTTTAGTCTTGACGTGTCGATTGAAACTACGAATCATCTTCTGTTTATGGGCCATGGATCTTAACAGTGCATTCCCCTTGTTTCTGGTAGCAGATCTAAGTTTGCCCTTTTTTCTTGTTCATTCTCGCTGTGTGAGTAGTAGGTGACCCTTGTGGAGGGTATACCTATCTCTACTGGAAGCACGGCTTCGGACCCGTATACCAAGGAAAATGGGATATGTCCTGTTGCCTCTTTGACGGTTGTTCGACTTGCCCATAGGATGCCGGGTAGTTCTTCATCCCAAGTACCTTTGACCCCTTCTATTTTCTTTTTGATGCCATTCAAAATCTCCTTGTTTGTTGATTCGACTTGGCCATTGGTTTGTGGTCGAGTTACTGAACTGAATCGAATTTGAATGTTGAACTTGTCGCAGTATTCTATTGTGTTCTTACTGACAAACTGTCTCCCATTGTCGGTGATGATCACACGAGGGATGCCGAATCTCGTGATGATATTTCGCCATATGAATTGACAGACTTGCTTGTCTGTGATTGAGCTAAGGGCCTCTGCTTTCACATACTTGGTGAAGTAATCAATAGCCACAATAATGAATTTGCGTTGTCCCTTCGCCGGGGGAAAGGGGCCAAGGAGATCTATACCTCACTTGTCAAAAGGCAGGACGGCTTGCATGGCGGACAAGTAGTTAGACGGTTTTCTTCCAATCTTTGAATGATATTGGCATTGAGGACATCGTCTGATCAATGTTTCGGTGTCACCCCTGAGAGATGGCCAATAGTATCCATTTTTAAGGACTTTGCCAATCACAGTTCGTACTCCTTGGTGTATTCCACATCCACCTTCGTGTATTTCGCGGAGGATGTAGTTTCCTTCTTCAGGAGAAACACACTTCAGAAGGGGATGTGTATATGATTTTTTGTAGAGCGTTCCTTCGTGAAGTGCGAACCATCTGGCCGTCTTTTGAAGCATTTTTGCCTGATTCTCGTCTTGGGGGAGCGTCTGATTTTGCAAATATTTGATGTATGGTTCCATCCACGTTTCTGATCTATCAATGGTGTTGACCATGAAGTTGATGCTGGGGTTAGGAAGCACTTCCCAGATAATATCACGAGCCGCGGATATTTCGGCTGAGCTGGCGAGTTTTGCCAGGGAGTCGGCTTGTGCATTTTGGGACCTTGGTATGTGAACCAATGTGAATTTGTCGAAGTTTTTGACAAATTCTTTTACTTGCTGCAAATACATCTTCATGATATCATCCTTGGCTTCCGATTCCCCGTTCACTTGTCCTACTATCAATTGGGAGTCGAAAAAACCGGATAAGGATTTAGCCCCGGCTTCATGGCATATTTTAAGCCCCATGAGTAGTGCTTCATATTCTGCCTCATTGTTAGATGCTGCAAACTCGAATCTGACTGCCCTTTCCATACGAACCCCGGTGGAAGATACGATGAGAAGTCCTGCGCCTTTTACTGATTGCTTGGAGGACCCATCTACATACAACTTCCACACTTGATTGGCTTCGGGATGATAGATAGTTCTTTCAGCAATGAAGTCAGCCAGGGCTTGGGCTTTGATGGCCGTTCGTGGCTCGTATTCAATGCCAAAATCTGCTAGTTGATTAGCCCAATCAGTGATGCAGCTCGATTTGTTTTTCCCTTCCAGAATCTTTTTCAAGGGTTGGCTGGTCCGAACGATTATCTGGTGGGATTGGCAGTACGGTTTCAACTTCCTACTTGCCATTACGACTGCGAATAAGACCTTCTCCACTTCGCTATAGTTTCCCTCCGATCCTCGAAAGGCATGACTTACGTAGTATACAGGGAATTGCTTCTTTTCTCTTTCTGCGACTAATACTCCTGATAGGGAGTATTTGGAGACCGAGACATATAAGATCAGCTTTTCCCCGTTGATGGGTGAAACTAGTTTTGGCAAAGAGGATAGGTGCCCTTTTAACTACCTGAAGGATTCTTCAGCTTCTCTCGTCCATTCGAACTTGCTTTGTTTGAGGGTTTTGAAGAAAGGCGAACATTTGTCCGCGGACTTGGATAGAAATCTCCCTAAGGCAGCTACGCACCCTGTTAGTTTTTGGAATTCTTTTACGGATCTAGGGGACTTCATATCTTGGATTGCCCGGATCTTGTTGGGGTTTGCTTCTATTCCTCTCTCGTCTACGAGGAAGCCGAGGAACTTCCCTCCGGTGACCCCAAACACGCACTTGTCAGGATTGAGTTGCATTTGGTGTTTTCGGAGGGTTATGAATGTTTCGCATAAGTCCACGGCAGGCTGAGACGCCTGCTTGCTCTTTGTGATCATGTCATCCACGTATACCTCTAAATTTCGTCCAATCTGAGACTGGAAGATCTTGTTGACCATTCTCTGATAAGTGGCCCCGGTGAAGGGCATTACTTTGTAGCAGTACACGTCGGTGTTTGTAATGAATGTTGTGTGTGTCTGATCTTCGAGGGCTAACGGGATTTGATGGTAACATGCGTTAGCATCCATGAAACTCAGTAAGGCATGGCCTGCCATAGAATCCACCAAACGATCTATCTTGGGGAGAGGATAATCGTCCTTGGGGCATGCCTTGTTTAGATCCGTGAAATCAACACACATCCTCCACTTTCCATTTGATTTTTTCACGAGGACGACGTTGGAGAGCCAGTCGGAGTATTTGCATTCCCGGATGAACCATGCTTTCAACAACTTTTCTACTTCTGTTTTGGCCGCCTCTGTTCTCTCTTTCCCCTAATGTCTTAACTTTTGCTTCACGGGTTTGTAGCTTGGTTTTATGTCAAGTTTGTGGCACATGACACTTGCAGGGATGCCAGACATTTCATCAGTGGAAAAAGCGAAGACGTCGCTGAACTCGGCGATGGTGGCCATGATATCCCGCTTGACCGCATCAGGAAGACCTTTCCCTATTTTGATGTGTTTTCCTTCGAAGATTTCTACCTCCTCGTATCGTTCTATTGGCTGAGGCCTTTCGTGCGTGTTGGGGTTCTTCAGATACACGCTCATGACGGTTAGAGACCTTTCTTCCCTCTCTCTTTTGGAGGGAACGACAGAAGTTCCTCGTTTTAGGGTGTTGATGAGGCATTGACGTGCCATCATCTGGTCTCTTTTGAGAATGTCAACTTGTCCGTCGTCCTGCTCAAATTGCAACAAGAGTTGATGGGGAAAGATTGCAGCTTTGATCTTATTGATGAGTGGGAGCCCCATGAAGACATTGTAGGGGAATGTGAGATCCACAACCGTGAATCGTATGGGCATTGTCCTGCTTCCGTCTTTTTCCCCCACTCGTACAGGGAGGATGATGGTGCCTAGTGGAATGACTTGATTTCCCCCAAACCCGATCAAAGGTTTGTCGAGGGGTTGCAAGTGTTTTTCTTCGAATTTCATTTTTCTTAGGCATTCCATAGTTATAAAATCAGCCGTGCTTCCGGTATCTACCAATACTCTCTTGACCTTCATTTGCCCAATTTTGAGGGTGACTACTAGAGGGTCTGTGTGTGGTTGCTATAGTGGTTGAGAGGTAGTAGCATCGAACCTCATGGTCGGTCCGTTTGATGTGGCTTTTGGAGGTCCTTTTAGCAGAGTATGGACGTTATCTCTTGCGGCGTGGATGGTAGGGTATTCTTCAGTGTAACCTCCAAAAATCATATTGATAGTTCCATGTGTGTTGAAACTTTCGCGCCTGGCCTCATCCCTCTTGGGGGATCTGCGTCTTTGATTCCAAGGCCTCCTCTTCGCTTCTCTTCTTGCGTCACAGTCCTTCCGATTGATGAACCTCGACAGCTTTCCCTCATCGGCCAATTGATGTAGGATACGTTTGAGTTCGCGGCATTGGGCTAAAGTGTAGTCGTGTTCTTTATGGTAATCACACCACAGATTGTAGTTGCGTCGATCGGAGGGGGTGGTAGTAGGAGGTGGAGTTGGCAACTCATCCCGGACGACGAAGAATATGTCCTTCCTGTTTCGGTTGAACATCGGATCGTTACCTCCATCTAGTAAATTTCGCGTCATGGACTCCCCTTCAGCGATATATACATGTCGGGATAGTGGAGGTCCCATGTCTGATGGAGGTTCTGGACGACGCGGCATGTAGTTTCTATCCCTCCTTGATGAATGTTCCTCTCTGTAGACTCAATTAGGAACGGAAACAACAACAAGAGGGAGGGTGAACTGTTGTTGTTACTAATTCAAGCGTTCTTGCCCTGTTTTTGCGGAATTGAATTAATATAAATAAAGCTTGAACTTAGAGCAAAATAATAAAAGAGACAAACGAATTTTTACGTGGAAACCTTCTGGGCCTAAACAGAAGGAAAAACCACGACCCCTCGGGATTTCTAAAAACTCCACTATGTTTAAGGCAATTAGTTACAATTACAATAAACACCTTACTTCACTCGAAGCGAATCAACTAGGCCAACTCTTCTCTCTCAAATTGCTTTACTCAAAGCAACAAACTTAGCTTCACTAAAAGCTAAACTCCTCAATAGCTTCACTCAAAGCTATCTAATTCCCCCTTAGACTCACCCGAGTGTAATTACAAGTTCTCTCAAAAACCCTTACAAAAAGAATAAAAATTCTCTAAAAATAAAAACAATGAGTTGTTCAAGAAAATATTATGAGTTAATTGGCAATTTTCAAAATAAAATATTTCTTGTGGATTTCAAAAAATAATCACATGAAAATAACAAAGTTCATGCATTAGGTACTTTGGAACAGCCGAATTCACTAGCTATTTATAAAAAAAATAAAATCTCTAAGAAAATGGAATAATCCAATCCATTATTCCTTAATCAAAAAGATCATGGGAGTAATATGGATTAATCACACAGAAGGTTATTTCTACATGACTTGATTAAATCAAGCATACGATTAAAACAACAATAACCGTTGTTCCCATTTACTAAAAATAGGATATTTTCCCTTAAAGCAGCAGTTTCACAAAAATAGTTCCTATTCCAGTAATAACTGCTGGAACTTTTATGCTATTTATAGAAACGGTTATACTTAATAGGAATGGTTACATGCTAACTAATTATGATAACCTATTTTCTAAGATAAAGACCGGTTAAAAATAATAGCAAAGACTTTTTCAACAACAACTATTCCTATATTTAGCAAATCCAATATTTACTAAATATAGATCCTAAAATAAAGGATCTTTATTTAGAGACTCATACGTAAACTAATTTTTAGAAAACTTTTTGCCAATTAACTATAATAAATAAATGCAACAAATTAATTTTAGTACATTAACTAAAAATAACAAAAATCAGAATTTATTAGTTAACGTTGGCTGACTTTAGTTTGGGAACAGTGCGCTGTCTCCAAAATTCAGTTTTGCTAGAACATCCAACCTGGGAATAATAGACTTCTTGTCTCCATTTTACATCCCAAGTGATATACTCTTCTAACATCTCTTGAATCCTTTTGACACGTACTTTTCCATGAACTAAGCCATAGGTACTATCAACGATCACAATTACAATCGGATATCGACCTGCACACAATCTCTAAAAAAACATATTTGTTTAAATAAAGTGTAGTCATCATCAAAACCCAAGAGGTCCAACAAATTCTCCCTTTTTGATGATGACAAACTTTTAAACAAACTTAAAACAAAATAGAGTAAAACCAATGTTGAAGAGCATGTTAGAGATTAAAACAACTCTTCTTAACTTAGTAAATATAATTTACCAAGCATATCATGAATCAAATTACTCTAAACATAAACTCAAAAATAAAAATAAACACAACACAACAAAACTCATACATTTTCAGCATAGAACATAAGCAGTGGTTCCAATAAATTTGGAGCATACAATCAGAGCTGAGAAAGTGAATAAGCAAAACAGTTCATCGTGATCATAAGCATCAGAGCATCAATCTTGATCATAAGTATCAGGGCATCAATCATTAACAAAAGGTGTTAACTATATACTGACAATAGATTAACTATACTTTGACAATCCCAGCAAACAAACAACAACAACAAGCAATAAACAATCATCAGATCATCATCAGATCATGAATCATAAACCTTAATCCTAATGTCCAACATAATAGATTTAATCAGAGCTAAGCATACTCAAGCATTATTTAAGTTTGTGTCAAATATTCCCCCTTTTGACATCATTCAAAAAGAATAGGAGCAATCAAACCATAGCACTAAGCATATAGTCATAGTCAAAGAGAGAATAAGGATGCACAAAGGAAAAAGCAGTAACAATGAATGCAAACAAGATCAGCTATGATTAATCGTCACAAATAGTTAGTAGCATAAAAGAAAACGTAGTTCATAGTATGAATTAGACAAACAGTACCCCAGCTGGTACAATTCAAAAACAAGAAAAGATTTTTTGATGATAGTGATGGTTGCAACAAATAATAAGATATTGAAAAGCTATCAGGAAGAATTAGGACGCAGGAGCTTCATCATCTATATATTCTGTTTCCACCTCCACAGTATCCAATTTTGCACCCAGACGAGCCTCTATTTGAGTCATCTGGTCAGTTAGTGAGGCTAAGGAAACACGAACTTCATCTTGAAATTTAAAGAAGCGATCCTGCAATTCATCAAGTTTGAGGAGAATGGAGTATAAAGGAGTTGTAGAAACTGTTGTCTGGTCAAAGCCTTGGTGTGGAGATGTGTGAACAAGTGGTGGTGAAGTTGGTATTGGTGATGGTGGTGGTGATGGGAAATGATGGGATGATGGAGTGCTTGGCTTTGATGAGGGGAAATGACTTGGTTCAGCCCCAGAGTCATCATCAAGATCAACTACAGGTCTTTTCCCTTTGGCAGCAAGCCTTCTGCTCTTCCTTGAGGTTGAGCAAGACTGCTTCACAGTAGGCACAGATACCTCCTCCTTGCAGACACCAATGTCCTCCTTCTCCTTATCAGAAAGAACAGTCTCCTGTTCCTTATCTCCAAATCCTTCCTTCTCCTGTTCCTTCATTTCAACCTCTCCCTTTTCGGTTTCCTTATCATTATCAGAATCAACATTGATTGTTTCAACAACGTTCTCAAGGGTCCCATCCTCATTTAATTTAAGGTGTAAGTTATTCAAGCACTTGGCACCTATCATATTGTTCGGACCCATGGGAAAGTTTTGTCCTTCAAGTGGAACACCTATCTTCCTAAAAATCCAAGTCAGCAAACCTCCATATCCAATCACACAACCTTTAGAAATGCATTCACTTAAGTGAGAGATCATCAAAGAGGGAAAATTGATTTTAATATTGTTAGCCATGCAGTAAATTAGGGTTGCATCTCGTAAACTTACTTCATTGCGTTTGGAATTTCGCGGCAAAACAAATCTACGTGCAATGTTATACAGCAATTTGTGTAAAGCGGACAGTGCATTATGGCTGACCTTCCCTCGTTTTTCAGTGATCCCTAAAAATTTCCAGACATCCTTTTCATCTATTTCAAAGAAAGTTATCTTTGATCCAACATAATAAACATCAAATCCTTTTGCGGGCACACCTAGCCATTCTCCCAATTTCTGACTATTGAACTCTTTTTTAACTTCTTTAACAGAACTCAAACACACATCATGATTAAGCAAAAAATTCGAGACAAACTCACGCATCAGTTTTGGGTATAATGGATTGCAGCAATATTATGCGATCAAAGATTCCCAAGACTGAGTTTGTAATATAGTGTGTAACTGAGGAAAAAAGGTTGAATCATACCATTTTTTGTCCAATCCAAACCCAACCATCATTTCTTTTGACACTTCTTCAGCGTTTAAGTGAACATCGACTTTTGCCTTCTTTGCTGAAGATGATTTTTTCGAAGTAGATGGTCTTTTTCTCTTGTTCCTTGCTTGCCTTTTAGAGCCACCAGGAGTGTCTTGCTGTTCTTTTGAAGATGACTCTTGAGCAGTTAATAAAGGTGTTGGGTGGATAATTCTTAAAGGCTTGGGTTGTTTCATTTTGGGTGTTCGGCTCTTGGTTCTCATGGTGATTTGATGAGATGGTGGAGTGAAATTTTGCAGAAAATGTGAGAAGATGAAGATGATTTTGGGATTCAGAGTTGATTGCGTTTGAGGATGAAGAATTTAGGGCTTGACGTGTGAGAGTGTATATAATGAATGTGAGGGGACGTGTGTTTAGGTGATTCATGTTCCTTATTTAATTCGCGCATATGAACTCAAAATGTGAAATGGAAACAGACGGATTTTAGTAAAGAACTATGATGATTTAACTCCCGCTATTTTAATGGAAATTGCTGGGTAAACGTATGTAAATATATTTTATGAAAATAAAATCAATGAAAATTTTATGCTACTACAGTCTGATCAAATTAAACATGCAATCATAAGAGCATTCACAGTATATACTTTCAAATAGTGCGTACCTGATCCTTTCGATAATCGATTTTTCAATCAAGATTTTATGGTTGATCGACCTTTTCAATTTTCATTCTGTCTTTAAGGATCACATATGTCACTCACTTCAATGCAGCTTGATCATGCCAAGTTCTAATCTCATTTTCTCATGTTGTTCCCTTGGAAGCGGTTTAGTCATGATATCTACTATTTGCTCGTTGGTGTTTACATGCTTTAAAATAATATTTTTATTTTCAACATTATCCTTAAGAAAATGATGCCTGATGTGGATGTGTTTTACTCGTGAATGATGCACTGGATCTTTAGATATGCATATGGCACTGGTATTATCACAATAAATAGGAAGACATTCAAACTTAATACCAAAATCTCTTAGCTGTTGTTTTATCCAAAGCATTTGGGAACAGCAAGCTGCTGCTGCTACGTATTCAGCTTCAGCAGTGGATAATGCAACAATGTTTTGTTTCTTGGAACTCCATGAAACTAAACATGAGCCAAGAAATTGTACCATACCTGATGTACATTTTCTATTAACTAGATCACGTGCATAATCTGCATCACTAAAACCTTTCAAATCATAGACATCACTTTTAGGGTAAAATAGGGACAAGTCCTCTGTTCCTTTCAGATATCTTAAAATTCGTTTAACTGCAGTGAGATGTGATTCTTTAGGATTAGATTGAAATCTAGCACATAAACCAACACTAAAAGCAATATCGGGTCTACTAGCAGTTAGATATAATAAAGAGCCAATCATGCCTCTATACATAGATTGATCAATATTTGTTCCATTTGGGTCTTCATCTAATCTAACATTTGTAGCCATAGGTGTATTGTTGGTTTTAGCATTATTTAAGCCATATTTCTTGAGAAGTTCTTTTATATTTTTTTGTTGGTGAATAAAGATACCATTAGCTGTTTGTTTAATTTGTAACCCAAGGAAGAAGTTTAGTTCTCTCATCATTCTCATTTCAAATTCATTGCTCATTAGGTTAGCAAATTCTTTACACAACAGTTCATTGGTGGCTCCAAAAATAATATCATCAACATATATTTGAACAACTAAAATATCCGAACCTCTATTCTTAAAGAATAAGGTTTTGTCAATTTTGCCTCTTACAAAGTCATTTTGAATCAAAAACTTTGATAGTCTTTCATACCATTGCCTAGGAGCAAGCCATAAAGAGCTTTATCAAGCTTGTAGACATGATCAAGACAAAAGGTATTTTCAAAGCCTGGGGGTTGTTCAACAAAAACTTCTTCATCAAGAAAACCATTTAAGAAAGCACATTTCACATCCATTTGATATAATTTAAAGTTCATGAATGCAGCAAAAGAAATTAAGATTCTTATAGCCTCTAACCTCGCTACCGGAGCAAATGTCTCGGTATAATCAATACCTTCTTGTTGATTGTATCCTTTGACCACGAGCCTTGCTTTGTTTCTTACAATTATTCCATGCTCATCTAGTTTATTCTGAAATACCCATTTCAAACCAATTACCTTTTTGTGTTTTGATTTGGGTTCCAAGTGCCATACTTTATTTCTTTCAAATTCATTTAATTCGTCTTGCATGGCCACGATCCATTCGGAATCCTTTAGAGCTTCTTCATGATTCTTGGGCTCGAGTGATGATAGAAACGCAAAGTGTGCACAAAAGTTTCTCATTTGAGATCTAGTTTGTGTTCCTTTATTCAAATCACTTATAATCAAATCAAGAGGATCATAACTTTGATATTTCCAAGGTTTGGGCACAAATTCTCTTGTGGGAACAGTAGTATGTTCTGGTTCATCAGCTTAATTGACATTCTGTTCAGCTACTGGATCAACTTGCTCGTCAGTGGGAACAGCTGTATTGGGAACAGTCTGTTGGTTCTGAAGTACTGGCTGTTCCTGATCAAGATCGTTCCTTTCTGCCTCTTCTGGGATCAGCTGTTCACCTGCTGTTCCTTGATCTTGCATTTTCATTTCTTCTTCATCATTCTCTAGATTTGCAAGACCTATCTTAAAATTATTTGTATCCTGTTCACTTGACAAAAAGTTAGTTTCATCGAAAATTATGTGAACGGATTCTTCCACGCTCGTTGTTCTTTTGTTATAAACTCAGTAAGTCTTACTATGTGATGAGTAGCCAAGAAATACTGCTTCATCACTTCTTTCATCAAACTTTCCTATATTTCCTTTTCTATTCACATGAACAAAACATTTGCATCCAAACACACGAAAATAGGAAATATTTGGTTTAACACCTTTAAGCAGTTCATAGGGTGTTTTTGAAGTGATTGGTCTTATCAATACACGATTCAAAATATAACATGCAGTATTAACAGCTTCGGCCCAAAAATTTCTAGGTAGACCACTAGCAATTAACATGGTTCCAGCCATTTCCTCTAAAGTCCTATTTTTCCTTTCTACTACACCATTTTTTTGTCGTGGTGCCGAAAAATTATGACTTAATCCATGTTCATTGCAATAATTCATGAAACTTGAATTTTCGAATTCTCTTCCATGATCTGACCTTATGTGAATAATTTGATTATTGGTAGATTTTTGTATTTTGTTAGCGAAAGAAACAAACTCATTAAAAGCTTCATCTTTACTAACTAAGAATAAAATCCAAGTAAATCTACTGTAATCATCAACAATAACAAACACATATCTTTTGCCACTCCGGCTTTGTGTTCTCATAGGTCCACATAGATCCATATGTAATAATTCAAGTGGTTTAGTGGTGGTCACAAAGTCTTTGATTTAAAAGATGACCTCACTTGTTTTCCTTTGGCACAAGGATCACAAATTTCATCCTTAAAGAATTTTATAGCTGGTAATCCTCTAACTAGGTCTTTAGATCTTAGTGTATTAATCAATGTATAACTAGCATGACCTAGACGCCTATGCCAAAGAAGTGGGTCGTCTTCTACAACGCTTAGACACGTTAGACTGGTTTTGGGAACAGTGTCCAGGTTCACTACATAAGTGTTCCCTTTTCTGATTCCCTCAAGAACGATGTCTCCTGTGTCATTCCTAGAAATAATGCACTTTTCAGAAGTAAAGTTCACAGAGTTACCTTTATCGCAAAATTGAGAAATGCTAAGTAAGTTATGTTTCAAATTCTCGACTAAAAATACATTATCGATAGCATGGGAACATGACCTTCCAACTTTTCCTTTGGCGATTACCTCACCCTTCATATTGTCACCGAAGACTGTTCCCCCATCATAGACTTCAAGTGAGAGAAATTTAGATTTGTCACCCGTCATGTGCTTGGAACACCCACTGTCGAGATACCATGAGTTGTTCCCCCTCACTTGGACCTGAAAAAAAAAATTAATGGTTAGTTATAGGAACCCAGACTTTCTTGGGTTCCTTGTCGATTTTGCATGAATCATTTTTCTTAATCTGAATGTTATCGACATAGTTTCTTTTGGAGATAGTGTACTGTTCCTTTTTGGTGCACTGGTCCTTTAGATGACCAGTTCCTCCACAGAAGGAACAGAATCTGTCACTAGGAAGATCAACGTAAGCTTTCTTTTTCTTGTTATTCTTAAAGTAATTTAGGCTTTTTGAATTTTTACTTTTGGCATCTTGAATCCATTTGGGAGTATTTTTTATTTTCCCTTTTTCTCTTGAATTTAATTCAAGCTTATCATCATTGTTACGGTTAGATTCTAGATTCAACTTTAAATTTTGAAAATCATTGCACAAATCTTTAGTAGTTGCATCACTCAATTCTTTATTCAAGCCTAATAATTTGTATTGCGACAACTCAATATTAAGAATAACATTTTCCTTTTTAATTCTCTCCATATTTTCCTTTAGAATTATGTTTTGATCCAACAAACCGAAAAATCTGTTTTGGACATCGTATCTAAAGGTGTTTATATAGGATATATGGTCTTTGCTTACCTTGAGTTCCTTTTCTAATTGGAGACACTTAACATTGCAATTTTCAAATTTAGCTTGTGTCTCCTTTAGCAACTTAATTAATTTATTTTTACTTAAATTGGATGGATGGATAGAAAATGGATTAGAGATATGTACATGCTTCTTTATGGGTTCCTTCTCCTTGCTTTCATGCGTAGCCATGAGACATAGGTTTGTTGTCTCTTCTTCTTCGGGAACAACAGTTTCATCATCACTTTCAGTCTCTCCCCATGCAGCGATCATGGCCTTGCGAAAGTCACTCTTGTTGAAGTTTTCTTTGTTCAACGGTCTCCTCAAATCCCTTGTCTTTCCCTTGCCCTTGTCATTTTTCCACATTGGGCAATCCTTGATAAAGTGTTCGGTAATTCCACATTTGTGACATTCAAGATTGGTTTTTGTTCTGCTTTCTTTGTTGTTTCTTTGATTTGTATACCTGCTGTTCCTGAAGAACTTCTTGAATTTTCGTACCAGTAAGGCAGCCTCTTCCTCATCGCATTCTGACTCGTCCTATTCCCCAACTGCCAGGGCCAGTCCCTTGTTCTTGGAACTGTCGTCTGTTCCCAAATGTAATTCATGCGTCATTTGGGAACCAACCAGCTCCTCTAGATTAAACTTTGTAAAATCTTTGGACTCTTGCATAGCAGTAACCTTGGCCCTCCAGCGCTCATCTTGAGGAAGGCTCCTAAGGATCTTCCTTACTTATTCATCGGTGGGAATTATTCTTCCAAGAAGACAAGTTCGTTTGTTATGTTGGTGAACCTTGTGAACATCTCTTGGATGCTTTCCCTTGGTTCCATAACAAATCTTTCATATTTAGACATTAACAAATCAATTTTGGAAAGTTTGACTTCACTTGTTCCCTCATGGGTAACAGCTAGCAAGTCTAAATCTGCTTGGTAGATTTGCACCCCATTATACGATTGTGTTCATTTGGTCCAAGACCACAGTGAAGCAATTTTATTGCAAGAGCGTTTAATTCCATTTTTTGAAAATCTTCTTTTTCATATTCGGTTATTGGTTTGGGAACTTCTTCATTGTTGGAGTTAGTAATGGTTACCTCAAAATCTCCAATTTCGATGACTCTCTAAACTTGATAGTTTTCTGCCTTGATGAAGATTTTCATCCTATTCTTCCAGTATGTATAGAATTTTCCATCGAACATGGGCGGTCTTTGAATAGAATACCCTTCTTCCATTCGCTCGTTCATAATTGACATTTTCGGGAACACCAGGATTCTGCACTCAGGGTTTCCTGATCTACTGGGAATAGGGCTCTGATACCAATTGTAGACTCTATTAGTAACGGGAACAGCAACAAGAGGGGGGTGAATTGTTGTTGTTACTAATTCAAGCGTTCTTGCCCTGTTTTTGCGGAATTGAATTAATATAAATAAAGCTTGAACTTAGAGCAAAATAATAAAAGAGACAAACGAATTTTTACGTGGAAACCTTCTGGGCCTAAACAGAAGGAAAAACCACGACCCCTCGGGATTTTTAAAAACTCCACTATGTTTAAGGCAATTAGTTATAATTACAATAAACACCATACTTCACTCGAAGCGAATCAACTAGACCAACTCTTCTCTCTCAAATTGCTTTACTCAAAGCAACAAACTTAGCTTCACTAAAAGCTAAACTCCTCAATAGCTTCACTCAAAGCTATCTAATTCCCCCTTAGACTCACCCGAGTCTAATTACAAGTTCTCTCAAAAACCCTTACAAAAAGAATAAAAATTCTCTAAAAATAAAATCAATGAGTTGCTCAAGAAAATATTATGAGTTAATTGGCAATTTTCAAAACAAAATATTTCTTGTGGATTTCCAAAAATAATCACATGAAAATAACAAAGTTCATGCATTAGGTACTTAGGAACAGTCGAATCCACTAGCTATTTATAAAAAAAATAAAATCTCTAAGAAAATGGAATAATCCAATCCATTATTCCTTAATCAAAAAGATCATGGGAGTAATATGGATTAATCACACAGACGGTTATTTCTACAAGACTTGATTAAATCAAGCATACGATTAAAACAACAATAACCGTTGTTCCCATTTACTAAAAATAGGTTATGTTCCCTTAAAGCAGCAGTTTCACAAACAACAGTTCCTATTCCAGTAATAACTGCTGGAACTTTTATGCTATTTATAGAAACGGTTATACTTAATAGGAATGG
This sequence comes from Amaranthus tricolor, assembly GCF_026212465.1. Taxonomy (NCBI): domain Eukaryota; kingdom Viridiplantae; phylum Streptophyta; class Magnoliopsida; order Caryophyllales; family Amaranthaceae; genus Amaranthus; species Amaranthus tricolor. Next base: position 12,770,409 of record NC_080050.1, on the reverse strand, counting down.
TTACATGCTAACTAATTATAGGAATGATAACCTATTTTCTAAGATAAAGACCGGTTAAAAATAATAGCAAAGACTTTTTAAACAACAGCTATTCCTATATTTAGCAAATCCAATATTTACTAAATATAGAATATTTACTAAATATAGATCCTAAAATCAAATCCAATATTTACTAAATATAGATCCTAAAATAAAGGTTCTTTATTTAGAGACTCATACGTAAACTAATTTTTAGAAAACTTTTTGCCAATTAACTATAATAAATAAATGCAACAAATTAATTTTAGTAGATTAACTAAAAATAACAAAAATCAGATTTTATTAGTTAACGTTGGCTGACTTTACTTTGGGAACAGTGCGCTGTCTCAGAAATCCCGTTTGGCTAGAACATCCAACCTGGGAACAGTAGACTTCTTGTCTCCATTTTACATCCCAAGTAATATACTCTTCTAACATCTCTTGAATCCTTTTCACACGTACTTTTCCATGAACTAAGCCATAGGTACTATCAACGATCACAATTACAATCGGATATCGACCTTCACACAATTAAAAAAAAACATATTTGTTTAAATAAAGTGTAGTCATCATCAAAACCCAAGAGGTCCAACACTCTCTGTTCCTTGAGTAATGATTGGAGGTTATTGGATCCTTCTTTTCTGACCTTCGTTTTTTGGGGTCATGTGCCTGACATATTTCGAAGGCCTTGACATAGCTTTGACATTGTGGGATAAATGAAATCAGGCCTGAAAATCAGGCAAAATCAGGCAAGAAAACCCCTAAATCCCGTACACATACCCAGCCACAACCTCTAAGAGTGGTTCATCCTCCACCATTACTGGATGTTGCACCACCCACAACCACGGAAACCACAAAAGAATCACCCAAACACACTACTGAACCTACCAGTACCAAACGCAAGATTTCATCACCAAAAGGTGGTTCATCTTCCAAAGTAGTCAAACGTTCGAAGCATAGTGACCCTAATAGTGCTGAAGAAATCTCAAAGGAAATGTCTGTTGGTTTCGGAATCGACAAATACTGGTATGACTCTACCCATTTTCCTCAACTGCATGATATTTTGCAACATCAAGAATGGGAAGTTTTGATGTCAAATTTTTGTTGCAATTCCATTTTTCCAAATCTAATACGAGAATTTATTTCAAATTTCTCAAATGATTGTGGGATGTGCTCTAGTACTGTCAAGAACATCAAATAGAATTTAATAGTGCATTGCTGGGGGAATGGTTTAATGTTCCTAATGTTGGGTTTGATACTTACTACGTTGGTTCAAAAATAGTATTTTCTGGGATAAATGAAAAAACGGTTTTAAAATTTTAGGGATTGAGCAAAGAAAAGGGAAAATAAGCCATAACATTTTGAATCCTCTGCATAAATTACTGTACAATATTGCACGAAGATTTATTTTGCAAAGAAACTCCAAAAGGAGTGAAGTAAGTTTACGTGATGCTACATTGATTTACTGCATGGCTAATCACATAAAGATAAATTTTCCATCTTTGATGATATCTCATTTGTCTGATTGTATTGAGAAGAAAAATTTTGTTGGTTATAGAGGGTTGTTGACCTGGATTTTCAGAAAATTTGATGTCCCTTTGGAAGGGTTGGAGTTCCCAATGGGACCCAACATGAAGATAGGTGCAAAGTGTTTACAAAATTTGCACTTAAAATTAAATGATGAAGGGATGTTAATACATGATTAAGAAGAAGTGATTGAAGTTGGGTTTGAAGTGGAAGAGGTTGAAAAAGAAGAGGAAAAATTGAGGGAGGAAGAACAGGAAGAAAAAGAGCAAAAAGAGCAAGGACCTGTTCCCACTGACAATATTGAAACAAAAGAAAAAGGGGAACAGGATGGAGAAGCTAGTAAGGGGGAAGCAGAACAGGAGGGAGTCTTAGGAGAAGATACTTATCACAATCTCTGTAATGATTCAAGTGATGAAAAGACTGTGATAGCATTGAGGAGAAAGGCTAAATCTATTCAGAGGAAGAGTAGGAGGTTAGCCTCGAAACGTGAGGCTACATTGGTTGATGATACTACATTTGAGACCATGCCTGAGTCTACATCCAATAAACCTCCCTCTCCCAAACCAACCACATCACCACCACATCACACTCCATCACCACTACATCACAATCCATCACCACCTCAATCACCTATTCACTTTACACCACCACCATCTCAGTCACCAGGTATTGGTTGTGCTAATCCTGATTCTGTTCCTACAGCTTCTTCAAACCTCATTCTCTCCAAGCTCCTTGACCTACAGTCTCAATTCACTGCTTTTCAAGATGAAATTCGAGTCTCACTTGCTTCAATCGTTGATCAACTTACCATGATGGAGAACCGTCTTGGTGCAAAGTTGGATACTGTTGAAGTGCAGACCGAATACATAGATGAAGAAGAGACTGCTCCCTGATTCCTCTTCTCATGTTTTTTAATGATTTGTTGGTTGTAACATTAATCAAACAATTTCACTTTTCTTTGTAACATCTGAGGTACACGTTTGTATTTGAACAACTCCTACATTTCTTTCTTTTGTTTTTATTTCTGGTCTGTGATGACTAACATTATGCAGATTTGATTACTTTTTATGGTGCATACTTTCATTATTGTTTCTTGCTCTCATCATTGACAAATCTATATGATTTGTGCTGAGGTTTGATAACCCCAAATTCTTTTTGATTAATGACAAAAGGGGGAAGATTATGCACAAAGTTAAGGAGAGCTGTGAATACACAGTACATATCTTGATTGATTTATATTGTTTTTTATGGATTTATATTGTTTTTTATGGAAGTTAATGTGATGTGTGTGCTGTGTTTATGTTAGCTTAAAATCTGATCATCTGTGTTGATATTAAGTTCTTATGGATATTTTGATTAATTGTTTTGATTAATTGCTTTAAAGTTGTTTCTTTTAAAAATACTTAATAATAATTTATGTTTTAGTCTATTTTATTTTAGTTTGTTTTAGTTTAATTATTTTTGAAATTTTTAAAACATATTTGATATTATGTTTTTATAGAGTAAGTTGGTTTATGTATGCTTGGTAAATTATATTGTAACAAGTTGATTTACTAAGTTATTTAGAGTTGCTTTAATCTCTAGTATGCTCTAAGAAATTTGTTTTACTCTAGTTTACTTAAGTTTGTTTATAAAGTTTGTCATCATCAAAAAGGGGGAATTTGTTGGCTCTTAAGGTTTTGATGATGACTTCACTTTTAAAGTAAACAAACATATTTTAGAGATTGTTTTGTAGGTATATATCCGATTTTGTTGAAATCGTTGATGAAGCCTAGGACTTGATTCGTGGAGGTTGTACATGTCTTAAAGATCCAAGAAGTTAGATAAGTGTTATAGTGTTGAAAGTAGATGTACAGTCTACTGTTCCCAAAATTAACAATCTAACAGAAGTTGAAGCTGGAGACAGTACGTTGTTCCTTCGTAGCAAGTCTGGAGAAAAACATCGACTGGAAAATTGCAGTTATTTTATTATTCTGTTTTTAGTTGATATAAACGGTTAAATCTTAAATTAGTTGCTTAAATTAATTAGTAAGTTAATTGGCTAAACTATTTTTAGGTTATCTAAAAATAGCCTAAGACTTTTTCTTCTTAAGATTAAGATCTCGTATTTTTTAGGATCTTGTGTTTTTAATTCCTATGCTATTTCTAGCTTAAGGAAACCGTTTTTTTTTTTTGAGCAAATTACAGCTGGGCATTTATTTATTGGCAATTCCACTATCTTTTTGTTTTGAGAACGTGGATGATAGTGGGAGGTGTGTCTAAGGTAACTGCTGGCTGTTCCCACTATAAATAGGAGGAACTTTGCTCAAACCGGTTATCGATCCAAGAGTGTCCATTAAAGGGAGATCATTTAAGAAAAATATTTTCAGTTTTTAAATGCCAATTAATTTATTATATTTTTCTTAAGTAATTATTTTAATTTTTATCCTCTTGAGAATTGGCCTTGTAAGGGTTATTGAGTGATTTGTTGTAATTAGACTCATGAGAAGTCTAAGGGAATAGAGAAGAGAAACGTGAGAAGAGAAAGAGAAGGAGAAAGTAGAGAAAGAGAATTAGGCCTAGAGTAGAGAAGCTTCAAGTGAAGCAAACTGTTTTATGTAATTGTATTTGATTGCCTAAAACATAGTGAGAATTTTGAAATCCCGGGGGGTCGTGGTTTTCCTTCTTATTAGGCCAAGAAGGTTTCCACGTAAAATCTTTGTCTCCTTTTTATCTTTTTCTTTTTAAGTTTAAGCTTTATTTTGTTTGTTAAAATTCCGCAAATTAGAAGAAAAACGTAGTAAAGCTAGATACACAACAATTTACCCCCCCTCTTGTTGCATTCGACCATCTCTGTGCATTTCAACAGTTGCATTTTTTCGGTTCAAGTTAGGAGGATGAGGCTAAAATGGTTACTTATAGGACTATGTTTACACTGCACATTGATGGTGGCTTATATGTTCACGCCTTGCCAAGGATCCCAATATACTGATGGTCAAACTTCTTCTTCGTCCCTCATTTGTACTAATATGTCTAGTTTGAAGAATGTTTACTTGTTACATGTACTTTGATAATGTTCTTGTTACTAAAATAAGCATTTTTGAAATACTTCCTTTTGTGAAACCTTTTTTTACTCTTTATATAATATTAGTTATGCAAATTAGATAGGTTTGACCATTTTTATTTAGTATTTTTTAATACATAAATCCATACATATTTTTACAATAATATTATTGCATTTGAATGTAACTAGAATACTCATGTTTACTAATTATTACTCCTCATAACTCGTTGAATTTGTTAGATGAATTGAGATAAGTTACTTTATCATTTTTTTAGAGTGGGTCATAAGGCAACAGTACAAACATATAGACAAGTACCAAGATAAGTTTGTAAATGAGTACTCTCTCGTTTCTTGAAGTTTGACCAGTTTTATCCAAAAAGCTATCATAAAAAACATATAAAGGAAGAAAATTCAAAGGATAGAACACTATTCCCTCCTATTCAACTTATGTGTTCTATTTCCTTTTATGATCAAGTCACGTTAATTGTCCTATTTCCATTTTTAGTATGGATTTTTGACTATTATGCCCTTAGTAGCTTTATCCTATTTTCAATTATACCCTCCATTACCCATACTAATTTTTCTCCGTTTTAATTAATCAACATATCTAAAACCTAATTAACATACCCACCCATTAAACATTCCCTTCCTTTTTAACGCTAAAACCCTACCCATCCTCATTCCCCTTGTTGTTTTCGTATCCTACCCTTTAAGAACCCTAATTCTGGGTTGATGCTTCACCATCTTCTTTAATTTCTTTTGTGTTCTTCTCTAATAACCCTAGATCTGGGTTAATGCTTCACCATCTTCTTTAATTTCTTTCGTGTTCTTCTCATGGCAAACTCCAGTTCGCCTTTTAAATCCCCTCTGAAGAACCCTCAACTGCCATTAACCTCACCCCTAAAGAACCCTAACTCGACAATCAACTCACCCATGAAAAACCCTAACTCGCCTACTTCTTTACTTATGAGAATCCCCAAATCCCCTTACAAATCGCCTTCCATGATTGAGTTTAAGGGGTTCGATGATGGAAACCTTAGATCTGGACTGAAATCGTCTGAGGAAGAGTCTTTTGATTACTATGATGACTCAACTTCTGTTGAGACTGATCCTAAGTGGGAAAGAGAACTTGACTCTGAAGGTGAACCCATTCACACACCTGAGCCTGATATGTATCCTGATCGTGAATATTCTTCCATTGATGTTATTTTTTCGAGTACTGATTATGAAGAAGAAGATTGGCTTGATAAGCTTGGTCCTTTCTCAAGTGAGTTTCTGTTCGTGTTGGTGCATGTTGATTTTGACTGATGTTGATTTTTAATTTAAACGTTTTTGTATGCATTTTATTTCATTGCTCTGTGATCTGTGTACATGTTGATTTTGACTGATGTTGATTTTTAATTTAAACGTTTTTGTATGCATTTTATTTCATTGCTCTGTGATCTGTAAGTGAGAGCAATTTTTAGCCACCATAAATCTAAGAAATGGGGTTTGGATTGTTTTCCAACGTTTTAAGCACAAAGATGTTCGATTTTCCACTCAATGATTTCAAAAAAATAAATAAGTTTACCTGAGAGTACTAAAACAACCAATTTTTTCATTAATGAATATTTGAATACAAATGTTTCATTGAAAACAACATAAAATTTTTGTTGTTTGCATCTGAAACATCCCATGTTAAAGATCCCAAAAATATGTCCAAAGTCAAAAGGAATTTACATTTGAAACATGTTGTGTTGGTTAACGTTGTGTTAGTTGTTGTTCTGTGCTGTTGTTGCTTTACTGTGTATCCCAAAAATATGTGTTGGTTGCTGTTTTGTTGTTCATATGCTGGTTTCTGTTTCTCCTGTTGAAATAATGAAGCTGTGTTGTTGTTCATTTGCTTTGTTGCTCCCAAAAATAATGAAGTTGTGGTTGAAATTGGTTGTTGTTGTTTTCTAATAATTCTACATTCCAATGTCAACATTGCCATTGACTTGCATAGTCCCTTGATCAATCCCCCCTACATAGCCAATCAGTTCTACAAGCTGATTCATTTAATCTGTACTTAGCTTTGTGAATAAATGTTGAAGTGAATCAACAACCAATTGTTTTTCAATACATAGGTAATCTGGTAAAGTCTCTTCCCTTGCTTCCTTTGTTTTGTTCATGTGAGGAATGTGATAGTCAAATCCCCCTTGTCTTTTCATGACCTCTATCATACAAGCTTGTAAAGTGATGAATACAAACCTTAAACATTGTGGACTTAGATTCTGAAACGCATTATTCACAGCCCTAACTAATTGTGTTACATTGTGAGCAGCTTTTTGATATTGCAATGCTTGATTGATCTAAAAAAACCTAGATCTAGTACATTAATGTCAGGGGAATTTGGAGGTTGTTGCACTAATTGTATATAAAATCCATCTTTCATAGCCTCCTCCAAAATTTCTCTGTCATTATGTGCTATATGTGGCTTCGCATTATCTTGTTGAATATAAATGTGTCTTGACAAACCTTGAGGCCATTTTGCTCTTATGGTTGGTAACACATTAGTTATAAGCATTGCTCTAATGTGCTCTTTCGTTATTGACTGTATTGGCTTTGTTTCCAACTCTCCACTCTTCCTGTTCTTCGAGGTTCTTTTTCCTGGTTCCTGTGTAATAAATAGCCATATTCCTATCTTACCATCAAAAAAGACATCACCATTAGTTGTAAATATTGGCTTTGCGACAGCACACATGAACATGATTTTGGGAATAAACCTCTTAGATTGACACTCTCTATGTGGTTCTACTTCAACCGTAGCTAGGTAATAAGTTTGTGTCTCTCGGGTTAGATAGAAATGTTTTTCATCTATGTGAACAACGTCAGTATAAGGCTTAAACTTGAATGCATCATTTTGTTCATCATATTCACATTTAGATAATGCAAAGCTTAACCTGTGTAGCTTGTTGTTTTCACTCAAAGTCGGTTTGATTGCGTTTGTGTGCTTTCTTATGACTTTGTTCTTCTTCCACCTACACACCGTTGTTTGTGACACCTCCATCTGCTTTGCCACTGAATGCTGAGTACACTTGTGTTCATATTTAATGGCCTTAAACTTTTCTTTATCAAATTTGATTTTGTTTGCTGCTTCTCTGCCCACTCTCTTGCTGTTGAGGTTAAACACTGTGTTGTTATTCGTGATCTGCTTTTTCACTTCATTCCACAAACGTGTGATTGTTTTCCTACACACTTGAAACTCAGTCGCAAGTGCATTGATTGTGCCTAACATTGGTGTGCCCTTCTTATTTAAAGCAGACAGCAGCTTCTGCATTATTTGTGTTCTTTATTGAGTACTTAAGTTTTTTGAAAGAGCCATTTTTTTAGATGGATGTGTAATAAATGACTTTTGTTTGCTCTATTTATTGTTTCTGTTTTTTCATGTAATGATTGATTATTTTTGTTGTTTTACATTTCATTTTTGACGCCTAATACCCATTTATGGAAATTTATGTCACTCCCATTTTCATTTTGCTATGTGCTTTGATATTTTTGTTGAATAAATGGTCCCAGACATCAATTTGGTTTTCTTGCATTGGCGGCAGTTTCTGATTTCCTTACTTTTGGACATTTTAATTTGGGGTTTGAAATAAATTTGGGTAATGTGATAAATTTTTTCAATTTGAAAATTTGGTTGTTTACAATTTGGTGGCTAGTTTGCCTCATTTTTGGTAATTCGGAAAATCTGAAGTCAATGATCGCGAAAAAATCCGTACTCACATGATCAGTAACGACTGCAACTACATCGAAGCTGTTGAAGAATTGAGAAGGCAATCTGAGATACCGTAACTGATGTATTTAATTTTCTTTAGTACTTTTGAGAAATTTAGGTAATTTCCAAAAATTATTGTAAATGTAGGACTTAATTATTTAATTCCGGACTTAATTAGACGATGGATGTAATTTTGGCCTTGTACTGAAAAAAAAGCTCAGACTTTTGGTGCCAAAATATCAACTTTTAAATTGGGCTAGAAAAATGGTTGAAATTGGTGAAAATCATTAATTCCTTAATCCTTACATTAAAACCCATAATACTATTTTGACTCTACTTAAAATCCGTAAAAAGTCAAATGGGTCTCCTAAGTGCATAGGAGGGAGTATAAAAGAAAAATGTAGGTATAGGAAATAATAAGGAATGTAAATATTGTAAATATAAAAACAAAATTATATTAGAAGAAGTTTAGGCTTTAACACACCTTTTAAATATAGTAGCTTTGTTACTATACATAATCAAAGTACATGGAACCCTAATAATTCATTCAAAATAAGAGATAAAAAACCCAAATTTTATTTAAAGGTTTAAGTCTCATAATTTCTTTATGCTATTGTTCATACAATTTCATTATTTACCGTTGTTCTTACCTACAATGGAGAAAAAAGAACCACAATCTATAACATTTGAAAATTTAAAATAAATAAAATCATATTGGGCTTAAAACCAATTAGGTAACCTACCATGAATTAATTGAGTTAAGTAAGTTTTATAATAATAATTATTATTATTATTATTATTATTATTATTATATATAAAAAAAAAAATTTTAAAAAATTAATACCCAAACCCCTTCGAACCGAATAACCCAAATACCCAATATTTCTTCTCCCTCCTCTCACTCATTTTAATTACCCACTAAACCCCATTTCCTTCTCCCTTGCTTTAATGCTCCAAACCGACATTCCCTTCTTCCTCATTCTCACCGGCATAATCAAAGACAACGCTCGTTACTCCTCGATCCTCTTCTTCCTCTGATCTTCGAAGGATTTGGGCTGCGAAAAATCTGTTGATTTTCCTCTCTTTCGTCATTTTTCAAGGTAAATGATCAATTCTTCTACATTCTTGGTTGTTTGTATAAATTATGGCTGATTGATCTTTCTTTCTCACTCACCTCTGAATTCAAACCACTAGGAGTGTTGTAGCAGCCGAAAATCTTCCTCCCTTTGCCTCTGAATTCTGCCGAAATGGGGAGGAAATGAGTGAGGTTTGGTCCTGTTGTTTAAGCATCAAGATTCAAGTTGAAAAAAAAAAAAACAAATTTCGAAATCTGTTCTTTTCCATTTACTTACTGCTGTTCACAGATTTATATCCTGTCTGATTTTCGATTATTAATCTTTATTATGTCATTCTCATTCATATAAGGTTATTTGCTCATTCATATAAGGTTATTTGCTTGGTATGATTCTCTATTAGCATATTCTTAATATCATGTGTTAAACCCTAAATTTTAATGAATCTTGAAATTTATTTAAATTAATTAGATTAGTCTTGTTGATTGAGATTATTAGCTGGATATGTGATATTGAGTTGTTGAATTATTATTAGAAATTAGGAGTTTGTGGCAAGTAATGATAGTGGAAAATAATGGAATAAATTGATGCTCTTAGATGAAATACTAGATACTTGTGAAATTGAGGATTGTAGACAGAATACTTATTCCTGTGTCTATAGTATGTAAAATTGGACAACTTGGGATATAATGGAAAGATGACGATTGTTGGAATGAATTCGTAGAATCTTGATGGTTTATACGTAGTGGTGAAAATTTGAGTAGCTTAGTGATCTTGGATGTGTAGTAGTCTTTTGAATATTTTGATGGACTAAAATGGTTATATTTGTTAATTAGATGTATAAAGAAGATAATGAGTATTGAGAATCCTCTTGGAGAATATAAACAACCTTATATTCTTTTAATTGCTTAGAAATAACCTCATGACATGAGTTGTTGGAGTATTAAGAATAAAGTCTTAGTTAAGGTGCAGTGGCTAGGAGGAGATGCAATGAGTTAAATAAACCTAGATTGTAGTATCGAACGCTTTATTGTGATGTTATGTTTGTTATGCTTAAGGAGATGACGTCATCGAGGAACCTTTCTAGTGATCGCGGAGAAACGGACTTAGCTCCTTGAAGCATCTTTGGTGAGTAGTAGCAGTCCCTTAAAAAGGGTCTAGCCAGACTACAGTTTTGTTTTTGCAAAGTGTTCTATTAAAATTTTTGAAATTTGTTGAGATGAATTTGTTATGAATGATTATGTCGATATTGATATGGTCAATGGATCGGGCTTACGAGCTGGTCATTGACGGAGTGGTAGGACATTGTCTCCTATTCCCCTGTTTTGAGGTGAATTATCATTCAAATATTGACTAGCCTCACCCGAGAGTGACATAGCCGTAGAGCTATGGATGTTCCTCTCAACTAAACTCGCTGTGCGCACATGGGTTTAGGAAAATGATGTTTTTAAATCTTTGTTTAGACTGCGTTTTGTTGTTTTGGATTGTTACTTCTCATTCAGTTTAATCTTACCCTCTATTGTTTCCAAATTTTATTTTAATTACAGATCGGAACCGACCGAGAATAATAGATTTGCGGTGTTGATTAGAGTGCCAAGGATGTCATATGGAGCTGAGCATGGGGGAATTTTTTTGTTTTGTATTAGGTTTTTGGATAAATGTATATTAGACTTGGTTGTGTTGGTTATATTGAACTTAAAGTGATCTGTATGTTTACCTTGTGTTTTGATTAAACGTTCGGTTTGAGAATTAGCTGAGTTAGTTACGTTAAAGAGCTAGTAACCCCCTTTGCGCAAGTTTTGGAAGTGTGATTTAAATTTCTTGGGGAAATTAGCCCCGTGATGACCCTGTTTACTTAGTCAACGGTAAGTCAAGTTGCTACAATTGGTATCAGAGCCAAAAACGTGAATTGAGGACCTTTGGATGGGTAATAAGGATATTGGACAAGTGTGAGTTAGAGAAAAGACACCAGATGTCAAGTTAGAGATTGGATAGACGTTAGTTAGTGGAGTATCATGAAGCGGACGTTTATTTCAATCATCGTTTTACAGTGTTTCATATGCTTATGTTTGCATGTATCTTTATCGAGTTATTTATTGCTGTTAAAACGTATGTTCTTTGTTTGTTTGTGCACGTATAGCGATGGCTGAAAATTGTGCGCCTCGTCACGAGAGTCATGAGGCTAGGGAAGAGTCTGAGAACTCCCATGACTCTGAGCGTACGGTCACGTCACATGAGGCATCTCATGCGCGATCTAATTCTACCGAGACCTCTTCACATGTCGTTCTGGCTGCTATCACAGTCAAACAGTTTGAGACTATGCTGAAGATGTTCTACACGCAGTAGCAACAAAACCTGCTTGTGCAACAGCAGTTGCTTCAGTCATTTAACGCCGGTTCTTCAAAAGGTAGTTCTGGGCACGATTTAGGGGCGTCACAAGTAGAGGGTATTCAAAGGTTAGCCCCTAGGACGTATGATGGTAAGGGTCCTACTACTAGGCTAGATGATTGGATTCGTGAGATGGAGAAGATATTCGCAATACTGAAGGCACCCGAGGATATGAGGGTAGATCAAGCGGTCCATTACTTGACCGGTGACGCCGATACTTGGTGGGTCACCAATAGAGATGCTCTTCTACTAGCTTCTTCCACGGTTACATCGGAGCATCCTTCTACCTTACCTCCTTTTCCTTGGAGCTTGTTTGTGTCAGCGCTTCGCGACGAGTTCTTTCTTCTACATCTTCAGCGGAAGATGTTCGATGAGTATTCTCGCCTTACGCAAGGGACCCAGACCGTTCACCAGTACTACGTTCGATTTATGCAGTTACCTAAGTACGTGGATGACATGAAGATTGGGGAGAGATTCAGGGCTCAGAGGTTCCTATCTGCGTTGAGTCTGGATATCCGGGAACGTATGAGGAGCTTGGGGCACGAACATGTTAGGGACGTATATCACGATGCTTGTGAGGCTGAACACCTATGAGATGAACGAAGGGCCACTCAAGGGCTGAAGCGACGTAGAGAGGACACCCACGAGATATCACAAAGTGTTGGGGGTCGACGATATTCAGCACCTACACAATCACATCGAAAGCCAAGATCTAGTTTTAGGAGACCAACATTGAGCACTCCTCAGAGTAATAGAACATCGAGTGTTACCATTGCGGGAAGAAGGGTCACAAGAGGGTCGATTGCTACAAGTACTTACATGAGCAAGGTTTGAGGGGTACACCGCAAGGTTTCAGCGCAGAAACCGATCGGCAGTCAAGCTAGTGTGGCTCAAGATAGACAGCAAGATCGACCGCAAGCTAAGTCACCAATTCTATACAATTAGGATGTTTATCTAACCAAACCCTGTGTCAAAAATAACAATGAATTTAAATTGCACTATAATTGTTTATAGTAGGTATTAAAAGTTTTATCAATCGACGTCAAACTATACAAATTAAAGTAGTTGTTTATAGAGTTCTAAGTTTCGGTTTAAGGTATATTAAGTATGGATTTACGATTTGTCAAGTAGAAATTGAGGGAACCTCAATTAGGGTTTAGGGAACCTCTAATAGGGTTTTAGGATAGGTTAAGTAGGAATTTAGGGTATATCAAGTAGGGGTTTAGGTTATATTAAGTAGCGATTTATTGTGAATCAAATAGGGCTTAGTATGTAATGTATGCGTATGTCAAGTAGGGATTTAGGGTACCTTAAGTAGGGTTTGAGGGTACCTTTAATAGAGATTTAGGTTGTATTAAGTAGGAAATAAAGGTATTCTAAGTAGGTGTTTTATAGTTTAAAATTTATGAGTGTACCTATAGTTACATAATCCTTTCACTTGATTCACTTAAGATATTAAACATGATATGGTTTTCTCGAACTCTTTTCACAGTCACTAAATGCTCCTCTTCACATTCACTAAATTTCCCTCAGATATCAAACATGATATGATTGTACCTATAGTTGTTTTAAGGGTACCTCAGATGTTTGCTTAAACAAACTAACTATTCGAAGATTAAAAGTTGGTTTTGTCCGTGAACAATAAAACTCTAAGCCAATGTCTATTTTCTTCCATATCTCCACTGTGTTTTGAAATAATCTAAGAGATTCTATTTTTTAAAAAAATTTTGTGAATATTTCTTATAGTAACTTCTTTAAGAAACGGAGGGAGCATCTTGTAAAATTTACTTAAGCTTCTTGTTTTTTTGGCCTTGAATCCCAATGCACCATTTGTCGATTGACTTTATTGTGAAGTTAATATATGAACTATGAAGAAGTCTTTGCTTAATCCGGTACACCATTATGTCGTATTACACAAACAATCAAACCTTGTGTAAAATTTTTTGTTCTCTTTCATTTTATAAGTTGTGACCATGTTATTGCAATACCATTCAAATTCATGCTCACTGTTGCAACTCATTAAACACTTGTGGAAAGCATTTTCGAAGTCCGCATTTGACTTTAACGATCCAAACAATCGTATTTTTTAACAAGTACCACAAGAATAATCTATGCTTAGCATCTAGAAAGACCTATTATAGTAGAAATTTATATATTAGTAAATTTGCTTTTCAAACTATACAAAGTAGGAATTTTTAAAGAAATACTCAACAAAGATATTCAATCATACATCCTATATCGCTTTTGCTATTGCAAGATCTTGATGGATAAAGATCGACATTGGTGACTTAAAATTCATTACTTTCTTGAAATTTTATAATATCCATTCAAATGATTATACATTCTCAACAACTATAAAGGCACAAGCGAACATAATAGTACTCAGCTGATTATTGATGCCTACAATTGGTCCACATAAGACATTGTATCAATTTGTATGATACGTTGTATCAAATGTAACGACATCTCCATAAATTTTGTAATTTTCTCTCATCCATCACGCCAAAATAAGGCTTAATGTTGTCTTTGTTCATTTAGCTTTACACGGTAGAAAAACTAAGTATCTTTCTCTGCCTTGTATATTAGTTGATCAATTATTGTTTGTGTATCTCCACCCTCTATAGCTTTCATCCTTTACCTATCTTTGTGTCAAATTGAAACCAATTTACATATTACAAACACCTATTTTTCAAAGTATGTGTTTAAAGTATATTAAGTATGATTTAAGGTATGCAATTTTGGGTTTTAGGTTATGTTAAGTAAGGGTTTAGGGTTTGTTAAATAGAGGTTTGCAGTAAGTCAAGTACGAGTTTAAGGTATCTCAAGTAGGGATGGTCATGGGTCCAGGACCCTGTTGGACCCGCCCCAGACCCGCCCCTTTTATAAGGGTCTGGGTCTTAATTTTTGAGACCCGTCGGATCCGAATCCGGGTCTGGGTCTGGGTCTGGATCCAAAAAAATTTTGACGGGTCCGGGTCCTAAGGTGAATACCTGGACCCTAAACTTTTAAAATTGAGAGTTAAAATTGAGTTGGTTGGTAGGTTTATAGGGATGGTAGTGGACTATCAGTGACTTAGGAAGGTACTGGTGGAATGTTTCATTATGTACATAAGCTATAGACGTAAGTGTCAAGGTTGGCAGCAATGGAGCAGAGAGGCAATTACAATAAGACAACAAAACTAAGTAAGGTGGATGCAAGATTGTAGACTTATCAAGAAACAAATCCCAAACAAAAAAGTTGAGGTTTTTGAAGTCCTTTCCCTCATGCAAAGATACACAAAATAATTTGGAGGGTTATAAATTTACTACCTGAGTACCTTCCTCTCATTTTCCTTACTAGAATATTTGAATTTCATGGACTCAAACAAGTGTTTGTAATACGATAATAAGTTGCTTACAAAAATACAAAAAAACGCGCAAAAGGTTCAATTTTAACAAATCAAAGAGGCTTTGTATAAGACCCATTAAGGACCTATTAAGGACCCTAGACCCTGTCAGATCCGTAGGGTCCGGTTCTGAGTTTGAAAATTTTGGACCCTTAGGGTCCGGATCCGGGTCTGGATCCAAAAAAAATAATAGCATTCAGGTCCGGGTCTGGCCAGACCCGCCCCATGACCATCCCTAATCTCAAGTAGAGGTTTAAGATATGTTAAGTAAGGGTTTAAATTTTAGAGTATGTTAAGTAGGGGTTTAGAGTACGTTAAGAAAGGGTTTAAAGAATATCAAGTAGGGGTCTAGAGTATGCCAAATAGGGGTTTAGAGTTTAGGTAGGGTTGGTCATGGGTCAGGTCTAGGTCGTGTACAACCGGACTCGGACCCACACCTATTTATTTTTTGTGGACCTATACCTGGATTTAGACCCTTAGGGTATAAAAATTTTGGACTTGAACCCAAATCCGTCGGGTCTAATAGGTCTAGGGTCCTAAATGGGTTCTAAAAAGGTCTTAGTTTAATTATTCATACTTAAACTTTTTACATTTTAAAGGTTTCATTAATACTAAAATGGGTTTATGGGTTGTATATAAGTCTAAAATGAGTCTAGTTAAATATAAAAATAGATTTAGAACAAAATTATAATTAATTTTGAATTGTATAATAAATAGGGTCTAGAGCGGGCTTAGCGGGTCTGGATCTTAAAAGGGGCCAGAGAGAGTGTACGTTGGGTTGAATCTGAAGACCCTAGACCCAAACCCCCATCTATTTTTTTGGACACGGACTTAGATCTAGATTCCGTAGGGTCTCAAAAAAGTAGACTTAGACCTTAAAATTAGAGGCAGATCTAGAGCGAGTCTAATAGGGTCTTAGACATATGATCATACATAGTTTTAAGGTATATCAAGTAGGAGTTTAGGGTTTCTCAAGTAGGAATTTAGGGCACCTCAAGTAGGGTTTAGGGTATGCCAAGTAGGATTTTAGGGTATATTAAGTAGGGTTTTAGAGTACCTCAAGTAGAAATTAGCGGTACCTCAAGTAGGAGTTTAGGGTACCTCAAGTAGGGGTTTATAGTATGTTAAGCAGGGGTTTAGAATATATTAAGTTGGGGTTTTTGTAATCGTTTCATATGATATAATAAACAAATAATTTTCTTTGATATAATAAACAAATAATAGTGCATATACATGTTAACAAAGTTTATGTGATCATTTAGAGTATGTTCAACAAATTCATCTCTTTATCATCTTGTGAAGAATATTATAAGCAATAGCAGGTCTAATATTTGCATCTTCAAAAGATTTTAGGGTATCTATTTTCTTGTATTTCCTTTCTACAAGCTGGATGATGAGTTTTCCTTAACAACAACAAACTAGGTACTTTCTAGTAACTTTATTCTTACTTGATCTTTGTGTCCATTTTTAGTACTAAATTATTTTACCTTCAAAAGCAATAAGTATAATTGCTAAAGATCTTCTAATTTTGAGAAGTAACTCCTTAAAGTGACCTCAAATATCAATAGTTTTTATGTCACTTTCATTTTAGAGTTACTTAATGTATTATCATCAACAATGTTCTGGATATTTTCATCATCTCTTGAAAAAAAAAATAGTAAACCCCTACTTGATATATCCTAAATGCTTACTTGTCATGCACTAAATCCTTAAGGTATCCTAAATGTCTACTTGATATATCTTAAACATCTACTTGAGGTATCTGAAACCCCTACTTAAGGTATCCTTAATGCCTACTTGACTTATGAAAATCGATAAAAACACAGTTTATATACCTTCATATATTCTGGCTACATTTTTATGCTCATCTTCAACCTTATTTTGATCATCAAATTAGATTAAGGGGGGTGTTTGGTATGGTTATAGAAAATGTAATGGAAAAGGAATTTGATAAAGAGGGGTAAGGGTAAGGGTAAGTGATATGGTTATTTGTTTTTTGATATAACTATGTAAGGGAAACACTTGTTTACATTTCCCTTACTTTTTGTTTGGTTTTGATTTGCTTTTTATGTTGGATACTTGCTTAAATTCTTATAGTGACACTGTAATTAAGATAATAAATGAACAACCTTACATCAAAAATAAACTATAGCCCCACATTTTCCAATTTTCTCCATGCATTAACCATCATTTCCTTGATAAAACTCAACATAATTCAAGTCTAAACAAAACTAAACATAACTACAACACTTCAACTAGTAATCTGCAATATGCTATAACAATTACTTTTCAATTCCCAAAATGCAGAAGTGTATAAACTAGGAAATAAGCACCTGACTATTCCTTTTTAGAAGACCATTTCACCTTTTCTTGAGAAGATCGAGCACATATTGTTTCTTGAGGTTTGAATGAGCTTGATAAAAAATACGGAGCTTGTGTTCTTCAGCAATGAGAATTGTAGCTACCTCTAAACTTTCAGAGGATGAGACGCCATCTAATTTCATAACTTCTTCTAAAACTTTGTTCACCTTCTCATCCATCTTCTGCTCTCTCTCCTCTCAGCTTTAGCCCACGCACTAACCATCGTACTAAGATTGGCATTAATGTTATCAAAATTTTCCTGAAATTACTCGTACCATCGTGGAGGGAAGAAACCAATTTATCAACATCACCTTAAAGAGTTTTCTTTCCCTTAAATTCCTTGACCTTGGGTTGTTTTGAAGATGTTGAATCATCATTCTCTTGTTTAATCGAGCGCTTCTTGGATTGTACGGAGTGAGTAGTCGACAGATTTCTTGACTCTGCATCATCTTCATCACTATCTATGAAAAACTGCTTCTTTGCAACTTCAACATCTATGTAATTAATTTCTCCCACAAAAGACTCACTCTGATCACCCGTAGCCTTATCTTTAGCATAAATCTCCTCAAGGATGTCATAGTGAGGAAAAGGTACCCAATACAATCCTTTAGCCTTCTTATGAACCTATTTTAAAACAAGAATTATTAAGTAAAAAGTTTGACAAATAAACTTGTCCACATTTTGGCCAACTACATCACAACAAATTCTTCCTATAAATTCCAATTCCATAACCAACTATCCCAAAACAAGCTCTTCTTACTTCTTACTTCATAGTTCATCCTAAACCTAACAGTACTACTCAAATCCAATAATCAAAGAATACAAAAACAGAAACAGTAGGAGCACTATATTTATATGCATACTAGATAAAATATTTTTATTAGCATAATACATGCATAAACAGACCAACAGACCTTTTGCACAATATACAAAAATTAATGCATAATGATCCCAGAAAAATCTACCTTTGCCCATTCATCAAATACCGCTCTCTCTACTTGCAACATCTTCTTGTCGGCATCCCACCCAAAACTCGAAGTAGACAACATCTCCGCAAGTGCAATGTACTTTTCTGATCAATGTTTGATTCTTGATTCAATGTGCGGAAAAAGCTTCAAACCACAACTAGGAAGTTCACCATTAATCAACTCTTCCAACCTATTCATCGAACCATTTTTAAACCCACCCTCACCCTTCCACTTAGGATCAATAGACAATTGGTGTAAATATTTTATTTGCATCGAATCTTCTTAACATGTCCAAAAGCGCTTATTCTTGCCCCTCCCTCTACTACTTCTGACTAATGGTATTCGCCTCCATATCAAGTACCTAAAAATTCATATAAAGTGAACGAAAATCATTTATATATGTCTATTCACAATAGTCAGAATGTAATAGGAAACTAAACTTCAACACATAATTATCAGTGAATCTTGTTTTCAAAGAATCTATTGGTACAATTGTGTGAGCAATCAAACAATCAAAAAATCACTTAGTACAAACCTTGTCTAACTCTTGTCCTTCAAGAATTAAACAAATCTTGAGCTAATGTGTTTCTATAATTAGTCCATTCATCAAAAGTAGCTATTGTAGTAATGTACTCAACTTCATCATCAAAATCGTCATTCGAATCATTATCACTCAAATCCTCTTCCTCTATATCATTTGTCGGCATCTCTTTCCTAATTAAATTATGAATAAACAACACGCCATCACAATGTGACCTTAAGTTCGAATGGAGAAAAATGAGGGGCTTCTAAGTGTACTCCATCTTACTTTAAGTAGCCCAAAACACCTCTCAATTACATTTCTTACATGAGCATGTTTCAAATTGTAATACTCTTCAGCAGTTTACGGTTGTTTATCTATCCATTCTTTAAGGTGATACCGTTGCCCTCTATACGGAGCAAGAAAACCCTTACAGTTTGTATACCCCCCATCAACCAAATAATAACAACCTTCAAAATTGTTGATATTGGATTATTAAAGTGATTTTTATTAACTATATAATTTTTCTTTTAAATATATAGATTACCTCTGGGAACTCTAAAGCCATTTGGCATAGAAAGAGCATTGCGAAGGACACGAACATCATGTGCAGAGCCTTCCCAACCTGGAAGAACATAGATAAATTGCATGTTGGTGCACAAACACCCAACACATTCATAGCAATGGTACCTTTTCTTGTCCAGTACTTTCCACGATCTTGGGAATGCACATTTACATTAAATGTAGGTACCATCCAAAGCTCCTAAACAATTATATAAAAGCACAGAAAAAAATCACTTGTTTAAACACAAATAACATTATTGTAGGTAAAACTTAGATTTTAAGGCGATAGTACCTTAAAGGGTTTCCTCCTTTCATCTTCACATTCTTCCAATATTGGTGTGGGCTTGTATAGCAAATGATCATGCAATTTAAGTATAGCCCTTAGACACAAGTTGAATTGACCACCCACAGTTTCTCTACTTCTTATGGAAAAGAGAGAAATTGATCTATTTTTTAATGGTAAGCTAATGTATACAAAAACATGGCAATTATCACTTCAAGAGACATATTTTTTGTCTGAGTGAGGCCTCTAATCTCCTTAAGCATCTCACAAATGATATTAAAGGTTTGTTTATTAACTCGGAGTTCACTTTTGTAATTTACATCACTTTCTTGTATTAAGAGATGCATAACTTTTAAGCGCAACATTTTTCTATCTTTTTTACTTTGGATCATTGAACACCCTTAACCGTAGCAAAACTTGTCGTATAACAAACCCAATACATCATAAGAACAACAATGACATTAATAACAACTAATTGAAGTTGTTTTAGGCTTCTTTTTCTTTGTAGTGATTGTGTAAACTGATCCATTTATGACAATAATAGTAAGCTGAATTTCAAAAAATCATAACGCAAAATAAAAATAAGCAATAAATTTTAAAATAAGAGGACAATTACATAATTATGTAAAATGAAAATGTATATCAAAAGATGAATGTAAACAGAGGACAATTACAAAAGATAGTATACAAGCATTCGAGAGGCTTGTTATCTCTTAATGTGTATAAAACTCCTCTTAAAACTATTACTTGAATGAATGGCTAATTCGCTTCCCCTTTATTCATACTAATCATCTTTACATTTTATTCTCCCAAATTAACTAGTTGCTAAGTATTATTTATTACTTAATTCCTATAATACTCCCTCTCAGCCCTTCATGACAGTTAGCTTCTTATATGTTATAGCCAAAAGCTCAAGATTATAATTGTAGCTTTGGTATATATGTCATATACTCCTATAATTAATTCAATTAGCTTCTGAAGAAAATCCTAAGATAATTTCCTAGTGATAACATTCATTTTCAAGCTTTATGGAGCAAATCCTATAATTAATTCAACTAGATTTGAATTTACAGCATCTAGAATCGAAGAGCAGGTAACTAACTATAAAAGCTTGAAAATGAAACACAACTACTAATATTGTGCAAAATTCATAAGCAAGCAAACAGAAAAATATGCTAATTAAGTTGTTTTCCAAATCTATTCATATAAAGAGGGGTAAATAAAAAGAACCCAAAACACCCAAATTACAATGATGAACATGAACAATTTAGCAATGCAAGTTACTATAAATCATAAAAATAAAAGACGTTTTCGCATGACTCCAGGATACATGGTAAAAGCATGTATGAAAAGTAGAGACATTGTGGATTTGACTCTGAATCAATAATCATAAAGACCAGAAAGCCTAGAAAATTCGAAACCCTAACTCAACAAAAATAGTTAGGGTTCATATTACACAAAACAAATTGAGCAAGAAATATGAAAAGTAGAGAAAATCAACATCAAACAAAAAAAGACAGGATGTTAAAAATATTAGTGAGATAGAGGAATGAAAATGTAGAAAAAATCAAGACCAAAAATTTACCATAAATGGAAGAATGATGTCGAAGAACGCAGAAGTGCACTGTATTTGAGAAGACAAAGAGTAACGGATATTGATTGAGGAATGAAATGAGCAGTAATAAAGTAAGGTAATCCATTTCCTTTAGGTAACGGATTGGATTATCCATATCACATAACAAACAATTAGTAATGGATTGGATTAAATGAATCCGTTACCCTAGGCCCAAAAGAACTATACCAAATACCCCTAAAAGATTATCAAGTTTTAAAACTTTTTCAATGATCACGACTATATGGAAAACTTATTATGAATTTGTTATTAAAATGTTAGGAAAAGAAATAATTATGATTCGTAAAAATATTCAGTATACTTATAATTTCATTTATATTCTAATCAGTTTGATTTTGTGATATAAATTGATCAAATTCTTGCATCAAGCCTTCCATTTAATCTCAGAAAAGATTTAAGTGTTAATGGGTGGGGCTCCTGAGAGATGTTTCTCAAATAGACAGTCTCTAAGAAGGCTGACTAATATTGTTATAATCAGTAAGAAATTATAATATATCCGAAGTACTGGAAAAACAATGTTGTCTAATCAGTTTGATTTTGTGATATAAATTGATCAAATTCTTGCATCAAGCCTTCCATTTAATCTCAGAAAAGATTTAAGTGTTAATGGGTGGGGCTCCTGAGAGATGTTTCTCAAATAGACAGTCTCTAAGAAGGCTGACTAATATTGTTATAATCAGTAAGAAATTATAATATATCCGAAGTACTGGAAAAACAATGTTGGATATGGTCGTATGTTGGATGCTGCAGTGGAAAGTATTATTTGGATTTGTATATGATTCTAGAATCAGAATATCAGATAGAGATTATAAAAAGTATTATGTGTTCATATTTTTGCCAAGAATCTCATTTTCAGTGAAAGAAGCCAAATGTACAAACCATATCTAAATACGCACTAAGAAGTAACAACTCCACCGATGTACATTGGAAACTATGCCAAGTCTTTTCCTTCTATATAAAAAAATTATTTATAAAATACTAAAAGTATATGAAAACGGGATGAAAACTAACTTTTTTTCCAAGGGAGTTGATATTAATCCGATGGATGATAATACTTCTATTATATTCAAATGACACTTCTTTTAACCCTTTTATTTCACAAAAATTGCCAAGAGTGTAATTTAATGGAAAAGAAATTGAGTTGAACAGTTAAAAAAAAAAAGTAAATGATGTAAATAATTTATTAAGATTGAGATAGTATAAATTTATGGTTGAAATGTAAAGGAGAGTGAGATAATTTCCAAAACAAGAAACGAAAAATCTTGTGTGAGACGGTTTTTTATAGAGACGCTCTTTATATATGGGCTAAATAGTCTAATAAATATATTTATTAGAATCTGAATTCTTTGTTTTAACGTCGTCTCACCGAAAAATGGTCTCTCACAAGAGTAGCTCAAAAAGAAAATGATGTAAAATCAATACACAAATTAAAAAATACTGCCTGTATTTTTTTTTTTTTCAAATGTCTCATTTGCTTTTGGGTTGTTATTCAGCAATCACTCTTAATTATATTGTATTCTTAATTCATGCATTAAAATATATAGTCAAATGAAATATTGTTTGATTCGTTTTAACATAAGGTTTATTACTATCTAGTTTTTATAATTTTAATCATATATAATTATCACTATTAAATATTAAACTAATACATTGACAACATGCAAAAAGCAAATAAAACATTTAAAATGAAACTGAGAAAGTGGTACAAATTAAAACAAATTAAATTAAAAATTTTAGAATAAAATTAAGCATCTATAGAGTTAGTTGCATCACAAATATGTTAACAACCTTAAAATATGTGATAAATTTAATCATGTTGTTTAATACTCAATTTTAATCCCATGATACAAATTTGAAAAGATGGGTGAAATACTCGTTATAATATATATCTATACAATATACTAATAAACAAATAATTATAACACATATTGACTTTACCATAAAAATTTTCCCGCTCTTTTCATGTTTTAATTAGGCAAATATTTTTTTAACATATCATGTAATATCTTTCTAATTAGATTTGTTTAATTGATTAATTACAAAAGATTTTAAAAAATACTTATTTACTAATATTTTATCATATACAACCAATTACGATATGTAGTATCTTTTAATTACAATTGATAATTATCGAGCAACATATTAATTATTCATCCAAAAGATATTATTTTCAATTAAAATATTTTTGTAACAAATTAAGAAAAGAAAATAATTTTGAAATATTTTTTCATAGATAATCTTATATATTACTTATATGGTTATATGCAAAAAACTACATAAATTAAATAGGTTAGACATTATTTATTTAAGTAAATAATTATGATATCAGTGAAATAAATTTAAAATGATAATATGTTAATTAATATAGTGAAAAAATATGCTCTCTAAGCTGAAAACATATTTTAAGGTTTTACAAAGACATAACATTTAAATTATTTTTTATATTAAGCTTTATGTGTTGAAATTTTCTATTATTATTATGTAATTATTAATAATCTATTGCTTAGTGAATGATTTTATGATTATAATTTATATATATTAGTAAATAATATGTATCTTAATCTAATAGTAATTCACTAATTTGAGTCTTATTAATACTTTTACAGTTTTTATAACAAATCAATTTATGATTTCAATACGATTAAAAAGTCATATAATAACTTAATACATATATATAATTAGCAATTTTGTATTTAAATAATTTGTAAACCGTGCTTGACAGGAGAAATTATCTAGTTATAATACAAATTCAAAGAGGCAGAAAGAATATTAGCAATCCAAAGATGGAATACGAGCAAGTAGAAACCCATGAGCTTTAAATTAAGAAAATAAGGTTACAAATTGTTCAAGTTTTTAAAAATCTGCGTCACATAAAAAAAGCACAAGTTAAATAACGAATACAGAAATGTACCTGAATTCAATACGAAATGAAAAATGCAATTACACATTTATAATCTTGATTACAAATAACATTAGCAGCACATATTTGTGTCCTCCACAAATTACATCTTATCTAAAAGAGCGCGCTACACCTAATTAACATAACCAACAACTCAAACACTAATTTCTCAGAACTGTGTCGTCTCACTTGGTGGCATCCAACTCAATGGCTGTTGAGCATCAATGGTAGAACTGGCCACATAATACGGTGCAGGTTCAGCTATAGTGGGCCCACCTATGCTAAACGGCACAGCTGGCGGTGGTGGTGGTGCTGCTGGTGCTAGCATAGTTACCGGTACTGTCGGTGGAGCTGGGATAGTCTCTGATGTGGCGGTGCCATGCTGAATTTCTGCATTCACAGGCATTTCTTGCTCTGGTGGTTCAATTGGAGGCAGAAATGACGGTACTGTTATACTCATTGTTGACAGATCTTCCAGTACTTGCAATGCTGTCAATGCATCCGCATTATTAATAGCCAAATATGGCTTAAGTATACCAATAGCGTCCCTCATTTTTGCTTGCTGCAACCCATTTTAAAACATAAGATTACTTCGGTAGGTGAACCGAAACCAGAAAATAACACGGATAAGTTGGATGAACAAGGCAATAACTATTACAAGTTTTGCCTCACCAATTTTAACAGCACGTCACACAAATGTTACATACGTTTAGCACAACTCAATCTAGAAATTAATTAAGGAAAAGGACTTACCATGTCTTTGACCTTATTTATCAGCTCTTCATCAGCAAATCGTTGCTCAGATGTTTGCTTCCCCGCAGCATTCTATAGCACAGAACTTGTGAGCAAGTGAGGTAATATAAAGTGTGAAACTCTAAAGACGAATCATAACTTTTGAAATGTCTTTGGTCCCAAGTGATATACATGCATTTTGAAGACAATTGCATGGAATAAGATCGTGACGGAATGAGAACAACACTAATACAAGACCAATAGAAGCATCATATTCCACCCTCAAAACATCACAATCCACAAATTTGAAATTTCTAGGTCATACAAGTCATATTTTGGACAATTAAAGACTCCGAAATCAGAATAACACTTTCATTAGTCCAAAGCTATACACAAACTTTATCAGAAATATGTCTTTTCCAGAGAATATCTTAACATAAGCAGCAAAGCTGTTAAAACCATTTGATGAATGCAAAAACGAAGGAAAAGTTATCATTAGGAGTGATTGAGGTTTAGAACATTTGCCTTCAACGAAATTTACCAATTGGACCAAAATAACATTAGAGAGAAACTAAGAAAGTCCTATGGATTGAAAAGTATGTAGGCAAAAGACCAAGTAAAATGACATCAAAGGTAGTACGACAGCCAACAAGGAGGGAAGAGCATAAAATTAGGTAACAAAGAAAAAAAACAGCGGTGAGGAACGGTTGCCCATGATTAAAATGATGAAATTATAGGATTTACTAGATAGCGAAGGTAGTGACAATAAAATGATGAGAAATTAGAAAGCATACAAGGACAGCAAAAAACAGAATCAAGCAACTATTTTGTTTTTTAGGCCGACGAACAAGACTAGTTTCTCTGCAAGGGAGCACAAAAATATACGAGTACAAGCAACGTGATCTCCACAATGACAACAAATATGCATGCTTTATGTACCGTTGAATTTCAAATATGAAAGGTCTCTTGAGCCATAGGTTTATCATACAAGATATTATATACTAATCAAAATACTTGCATACCAAAAGAAGGTGTTCCCTCTGATCCTTTTAAATTGCCTCACTTTCTACTTTGGGTTGTCCCCCTCATTTTGTCTAATTTCTTTATTTGCAAATTGACTCCATCACCTTCTTTTAATCTCATCCACATTTTCAAAGTATCTTTCAACAACAAATTTAATACACAAAAGGGAAAAAAATACCAATTCTCAATACTCCCCTCCAAAACATCCCCAAGCCAAATGAGGCTTATCCATTGGCACAAAGTAGTACTATACACACCTCTAACTTACTCTCTAGAACAAAAAATTACCTAGTTTTCATTAGACCACCCAAGCTTTGAGGTCATCAAATACACCATTTATCATCAAAAATAAATATTGATCAAAAGTAGACTATGCCACTTTTGGATTATGGAATCCACAAATATATAACTTGTTAGTATATACCACGTGGTATTGAAATCGTGAAAACCATTTGTTAACTAGTGGAAGTGTAGTGTATGCAACCCAAATCGATTACTTGTTAACTAGGAGAACGAGAAATGATAAGAAAGATTGCCAAAAGTATAAGGTCACACTGCATAAATATGTTGTCACCCAACCGAAACTCAATGTTGATATGCAATCACGCTCGCGTAAGAGTAAATCCAAACCAAGAAAGAATCACAAGATAGGACCTTAAAGAAGGAAATGTTAAAAATTTGTTGATCATATTAGACAAGCAAAGCGAATGTGAATTCCATTTGGACGAAGAATAAAAAAGTATGATCATGCGACAAAAGAAGAGAATGTTTAGATCAAGTCGTTGATGAATCTGAGGGTGGTATTGTACCGAAACAAGACACAACGGTAAATAAGGAAATGAAGGTTGTGATAAAAGAATTGGGAAGAATGTTATTTAGCTTTAGGATAATGTTGGGGTGAAAACATTGCAAAATACAAGGAAGTCGTAATTAAGTTAAAACAAGGTGTACATGCAGCAATGATAAATGCATACAAAGGGTGTACAAGCTAACTTGGAATTCAGAGAAGGGAGAAAGATCTTTACAAGATGGACTTGTGAAGAGACAATATAAAAGAATCGTAGGATGTAATGTAATGTGTCAAAGATAATTAAAAAGAGGGAACCAATGATGGATAGAAGGACTATTTCAGATGTCAAGAGAAGGGGCATGAGACATTTTAATAAAATTGTTCAAAAAAATAAAAAATCTATAAGACGATGAAACAAATTGGTGGTGGAAAAGGCTTAAAGTAAATGAAGCAAGAAAGTAATGGGTCCCCACTCCCGAAAGATTCTTGTTTAACACTTGGAATTGTGTAGAACAGAAGAGATTAAATTGCTTAACTTTTCTTTAATTAATATAGAGTAAATCAATATGCCAAAACACTAGAAGATAAACACTATGGTACCAATGTAAAAATGGGGGTGCACAAAGCCCTTAATTATCAATGAATTGTGCTTATGAGTTACATCATGAAGTTATGGGAGAACATAATAGAGCTCGCCTAAAAAGATACACAAGCATTTTGGATAACTAATTTGGTTCTATACATGACAATAGTGATTTAGTATGCAAAAAATGGAGCTAGTGTAGAGAAAAAGAATTTGTACATGATTTTTATTGATATGAAGAAAAAATAAGACAAAAAAACAAGTATATTTTAGGTTATGGAAAAACAAGAAAATGTAATAGTGATTCACGTCACTATCACTTCAATATATCAATATAGTCTAAGATATGAACAAGTACAAACCAATATTAGATAGTGGAAAAGCCACAAAGATTTTTAAATACTATAGATTTTTAAAGTATAATAGGACATGTGAAGGAGAAATCAAAATTTTGCAATAACAATTGATCTATATTAAAGTATGAGCCCTTTTGTCTCCAATGATCATAGATGAGATAACAAGATCTATCCAAGAACACGTTCTATAATATAAAAAAAGTTTTCTAGTGTGCTGTGGGCTGGAGAAAATGGGTGTATAGCCATTTTCTTTACCAAAGATTACTTCAATACCAGCAGCCGACCAGATCTGCCCTTTTGCCGATGGTATGCTGGGTGGGAGAGGTTCAAGAGGGCGAGGAGGAAGAGGGAGAGGGGAGGAGCCAAGAGCCACAGCAATGGTCGCGAGAAGCTCAACAGAAATTTCACCAGAGGACAGTACAGTAAGACAAGAGGTAAGATCAAAATAATGGTAGCGGTGGAAACCACCAGCAACAGCCACGAGAGGAGGAGCAACATGAGGCGAACAAGGGAGGGTCAGCATAAGAAGAGGAAGGAAAGAAGATTAAAGATAAAATTGACTAGTTGAAAACCCAATTAAAAACCTTACAAGAACTTATTCAAAGTATGGGGAAGGAGACGATGACACATCCCTTACCACAATCGGGTCTCGATTAGAAAGGTCAGGGTGCTGGACTGAGATCGAAATGTGAATCCTCGGAGGACTCGGGAACGGAAACAGTGGGCAGCCCTCTACATATAGGGAACGGGAAGACAGCCCTAACTTCACCACATCCGAATCGAGGACCAAATGCAACTGGGCTGGACTTGGAGAGTGATTTCCTAACATTGGGAAATCAGAAAGTAGGTAATTCATATTGGTAAGCAACCCCTCTAACCTCTTGGAGGGACAAGGTATTATCTCTGAACCCCACTATTGGTATACCCCTTAAATTTGTTGCCCCTTTGCTAGAAAATGGTAAGCAGATTGTGCATATTGATACCCATGATTTGGAAGAGTTAACTAATGTGTGGGAAAGAGCTATAGTGTTCTATGTGGTTAGTGAAAATGCTTTAGCCGACATTATCCGCAGATTCATCCGTAAACACTGGTCCCATGTCCAAACACCTATTATACATCCCCATGAAGAAGGATACTTCATACTACAACTTAAATCGGAGAGTGAATGAGCTGAGATTCTAAAGGGAGGTCCTTACTTCTTAAATAGAGCCCCAATTGTGGTTAAAAAATGGAGCACAAATTTTGACTTCAAGGCAGAAATTCTAAGAGTAATGCCAGTCTGGATAAGGTTACCAAGTCTTCCTCTTCATTTTTGGGGTGAAGAAACACCGAGTAGGATTGTTAGTGCAGTGGGAGTTCCAAATTTAGCTGATGACTGTATAGCAAAACAACTAAAGGTGTCATATGCTAGAGTGCTGGTAGAAGTAGATATCACAAAAGAGTTTGTCAAAGACATCAAAGTGCGAAATAGTACAAGAAGAGAGTTCACTCAAAGAGCCATCCCAAAGAGGCGACCTTTCTTTTGCCATAAATGCAACAAGGTAGGGCATATATGTAAGGAGAGTACTTAGCACCATAAAGGGGCAAACGACAAAGAAGAGAAGAAAACAAAAGGGGAAACAAAATGTCAGTTCCGTCAACAATAGCCAAAGTAATGAAAGATGTCATGAATATAGAGGGTCTCCGTACTAAATTGGCAGAAGTTGCACCCCTTGAAGAGGAGAAAAATGAAGTTGAGTCCAGGCCTCCTAGAAATCCCCAGACCCAAGTCACTACTCTCATGAGCAGCCCAGAGGTGGCGGAAGTACAGGGGTGGACGCCGGTTGCGCCGGGAAAAGTGGCACGCAGACACCACAACAAGGCGACAAAGAGTATGTCTCAATACACGGGGCAGTCAGGAGTAGGCATGGTTGTGAAAGATATAAAGGATTAGGAAGCTATAGAAAACACCACCCAGAAAAGGGACGAAATCTTTATAAATCCCTCAGAGCAATGATTATCACAGCCTGGAATGTGCGGGGTATGAATAGCCATAACAAAATCAAGGAAGTGGGAGACTTTCTTGAGGAAAATAATATCAGCATAGTAGGCTTGCTTGAAACTAAGATTAAAGAACAAAATGCAAGGAAAATACAAAAAAAGCTAGGGAATAAATAGGACTGGAGCATCAACTACAATCATCATGAGAAGGGTAGCGTGTGGGTGAGTTGGAGATCAGACCGGTGCAAATTCAAAACGGGCACTACACATCAGCAATACATTACCACCAGAATCACAACCATGGATACTCAAGAAAGCTTTTATGTAGTCTTTGTGTATAGCCTTCATAGAGTTATTGACAGGAGAGAACTTTGGCGAGGATTGCGGAGGTTAGACTACGACATTCCTTGTCTATTCATCGAAGATTTTAATGCTATCTACAGAGAAGATCATAGGAAGAATGGTTCGCAAGTGACATCTTATGAGATCTATGATATGCAAAAGTGGATGGAAGACTTGGATCTTCACCCCATCAATAAGCAAGGCCATAAATACTCCTAGACCAACAAAGACGAAGGGCAAAAGCGCACTTTAACAAAGATAGATCATGCTATTGAAAATCTGCATTTGATGGACAAGTACAATCAAGCCCATGTCCATTATGCTAATGCCCAATCTTCAGATCATACCCCTTTAATCCTGACCCTCATCCATTAGAACCAGCAAAGCCATTTTGCTTCCTCGACTACTTATGTGATCATCAGGACTTCATGCGAAAGGTTAAAAAAGCGCGGAATCTCAAAACTAAAGGCACAAGGTTGCAACAACTATGGTACAAGTTGAAGAATGTCAAAACACAGCTAAAAAGGTTACACTCGAAGGAGTTCACAGGGGTTAAAGACAAAGTAGAGAAATGGAAGGTAAACCTTGCAACCATTCAAACTCAATTGCAAATAACCCCATGAATGAGGAGCTGCATCAAAAAGAGAGAGAGGCAATCATACAGGTGAGGAAATGAAGGAAAATTGAAAACATGGCCCTTCTCCAAAAATCCAGAATTTCTTAGCTGAGAAATGGGGATGAAAATATTGCGTACATCCATGCTACCATCAAGGAAAGACGGGCAGCTAAAAGCATCTATGAGCTTCTAGACAGAGATGGCAAGTGGCTCAAAACTGAAGGAGAGATTCAGCACGAGATCACCCAGTTCTACCGAAATCTCCAAGGTGCGACAACTAAGAACCTTGTGATGCTTGACAAGGACATTATGAGAAAAGGTCGCCAGGTCAATGCAAACAACACTCAGATGCTAGTCCGGGAGGTGAACGAGGCAGAGATAAAAGAAGTACACCTTGGGATTTCTGACAACAAAGCTCCAAGGGTAGGTGGGTTTAATGCTTATTTCTTTAAGAAGGCATGGGATATCATCAAACAAGATCTTACTAGAGCTATCAAAGAGTTCTTCGATAAGAAAATCCTTTTCCCCCCTTCAACTGTACTTCTGTTACGCTTATCCCAACGTCAACTACCGCAAATAAGGTGGGTGACTATCGGCTGATTGCCTGCTGTACCGTTGTCTGTAAAACATTTCTAGAGTTCTAGCAAGGAGGCTTCAAAAGGTGATTAGGGATGTGATCGATCAAGCCCAATCAAGTTTCATTCCAAGTAGGCAAATGGTAGATAACATCTTATTGGCTGCGGAATTGATAAAGGGCTACTCTCGTAAAACAACAACCCTAAATGTATGATAAAAGTTTATCTCAAGAAAGCTTATGACTCAATCGACTGGTTGTTTCTTCACACGAGTATGGAAGAGATGGGAATTCCCCCCAAAATTTGTCGGTTGGATCATAACCTGTGGCACATCAGTCTCTTTCTCTATCCTCGTGAATGGCACCCCTGCAAAGCCTTTTGATGCTGAGAAAGGTCTGCGCCAAAGTGACCCTATTTCCCCCTCTTTCTCTATCAGATGGAATATTTGTCAAGGCTTATGTACAAGATGAATGACAATTCGAGCTTTAACTTCCACCCAAGATGCAAGAAAGTAGAAACCACCCGCCTCCTCTTTGCTAATGACCTCCTTATGTTCTGTCTTGCAGATACCAATTCAGTTAGTACCATGATGAACACCTTTGACCGATTCTCGAAGGCCTCAGGGTTGGAAGCTAACACGAGAAAAAGCAATGTCTATATGTCTGGGATAGATAGACAAACCAAAGAGCACCTTTTGCAGCTGTTACACATGGAGGAGGGAGAGTATCTGAGGATTCTGTTACACTCCAAAAAGTTGAATACTACATATTGTAAACCGCTGGTGGACAAGATTCTAGGTAGAATCAAGTTTTGGTCCTCGCGTATGCTCTCCTATGCTGGTAGAATCCAGCTTGTTGGGAGTGTCACTGGTGGGATGAAAAACGCCCAAATCTTTTGCCTCCCTGAAAAGCTTATCAAGATGGTGGAGGATGTGTACCGCTCC
The DNA here is from genome assembly GCF_026212465.1 of Amaranthus tricolor. Lineage (NCBI taxonomy): Eukaryota > Viridiplantae > Streptophyta > Magnoliopsida > Caryophyllales > Amaranthaceae > Amaranthus > Amaranthus tricolor. Next base: position 12,738,070 of record NC_080050.1, on the reverse strand, counting down.
TTCATCTAGACGGGAAAAGAGGGTTTATCCAGGAAAACCAATGTAATTTTGGAGCCAAATGGTTTTGCCCTTTACCAAAGGAGGGTGGAACTTGAGAGACATGTACATTTGGAACAAGGCAACAATGCTCAAGCACTTGTGGAACTTAGCCCGAAAAAAGAATAACCTATGGGTTCACAGCTACTATATGAAATTGGAGGAAGTCCATAATGTAAAGGTCTCTATTCACGCATCTTGGAGCTTTAAGAAAATCATCAGCCAAAGAGTCATGGTAGACCAATTCGGGGATGGGAGATCATAACGAAAGGGGATAAGTTCGATATAGGGAATGTTTATGATATACTAATTGCAGAAGCTCCTAAGGTGCCATGGGGGAGTATCATGATCAAGAACGTCGCTAGCCAGAATATGCTCAAGTTGGCAACCAAAGATAGAGTTAGGAAATGAATGGAGAATAAAGATGAAGATTGTGTGATGTGCAACAGCGATATTGAAACAACTCAACACCTGCTCTTTGACTGCGAATATGCTCAAGAAGTCAAAATTCGCCTCTTCAGCTTCCTTCATCACAGGTTAGCAGAGACTAGGTTCCTTGCTGAAATTTTGAGAATGAGCAAGTTGAACAAAAAAAAAGACTGATCGAGCTAAGCTCATTGCTGGAGTTTGGACTGAGATGATCTACAACATTTGGATGCAACGCTATAGGAAAATTTTTGATAATCACTCTTGTAATATTAAGGATGTTATTAATGACATTGTTTTTAGAGTGGCAGGGAGGATAAATAATAGAATAAGAGAGATGCTTGTAACTAGATAGAGGTTTTTGCTTTTAGGGGTTACATAGAGCTATTGCTCTCCTATTTTTGTTTTGAGCATAGGCTTGTTTGGGGGCCTCTAGTTGGAGTTAATTTCCAACTACAGTGTGTATTCCGTTATTCCTTTTGGTATATAACACATTTTACTTGCCAAAAAAAAATGAACAAGTTCTATGGTGCATGTTCTTGTTGATGACATCGCGTTGATAGATAAAACGAGAGATGGGTCAATGCTAAACAAGAGATGTGAAGGATCAAAAGAGTTAAACTAAACCAAAGAAAAGACAACGATGTATGAAATGTCATTTTGGATAATACTAAAAAAGATATTGTAAAATCAAATACAAAAGAACTTTTTCTAAAAGAGTATTTCAAGTACCTTGTATGAAGTGTTCAAAATAATGGAGCAACTGATCAAAATGTATAAAATAGATTTTGTCATTAAGTCAAATGGAGTGATGTAACCCAAATACTATGCAACTGAGGATGCCACTAAAGTTGAAAAGAAAAATTTTCCTTTAAGTGTTACTAGACTAAAACTACTATAGAAATGTTGAGCTTATAAAAAACTAGCTATATAAATGTCGAGCTTATAAACAACTAGTTGCAAGAAAAAGCATATATTATAATAGATGAACATACATGATTTGAAATAAAGATATAAAAGGATATTAGAGTCGCTAGTATTAAAGACAAAATAAGAGAAAATTGTTACATCGATTTGATCAAGTGCAAAAAACGAAAAATGTACCAATCAGAATAGTAAAAAGGAGTTTATCTTAAACAAATGAGTTGATCTTAAACATAATAAGCAATTTAGATGTTTATATGTTCACATAATTTTAGATATTCAAGATAAATATATGAGCTAATAATTTATAAAACATGATTTATCAATTGTTCAGAAACATCATTTTTCTGCGGCTAAGGCTTTAGCATTGTTAGAAAATTCACATAATACTAAGTAGATGATGTTCAAAACATCAGAAAAATTGATATTTTAATCCAACCTTTTACTCATCCGGTGCGAATAATCTCACATTTAGATTAACTTTTAATAATCCAACCTTTGTCCTTAGTTTCGTAGCAACGCAAACTTTTATTTTATAATAATTCAACCTTTGCCTGTAGTTTGCTATCAGCATACGCAATTAGTATGCTGACAACAAACTAAGGGCAAAGGTTAAATTATTAAAAAAATACAAAGGTGGGATTATTACAGCGAATGGAAGAAAAGTTGGATTATTAATATAAAGTTTTCCTAAAATATAAAATTTATCACTTGTTTGTGATCAAGGCTTGTAGTTATTTTTAGTTGAAAAGTTAATTGCATGCTGTAAAATAAAGCTTTTAAATACCCATCATGCATGTCTTAAATAAACAGTGCTCAACTTTAATTTTTTTTAAATAAAGCAAAATACACCTAGCAAGAAACCACCATCAATATCCCAAAACATAGCCCATAATTGACATAAACATACTCCAAACAACTACAAGATTTCATCACTAAACTTCCTTTTACTCAATTAATTAGCTCCACTATTCTTTAGATTAAACTAACTAAATGCCGCTTCTACCCCTCCAAATAGATTACCTATTGAACACATAGACCATTTAAGCCAAAAACACAAGTATAATTGTATAAATATAGTGAATAAAAAGTGGCAAAATTCAAATTCAAACTCAAACAAATTCGAAAATTTAGGAGGGAAAAAGAAGCTTTACCTTCCTTGGCCGGCCAAGGGGCTTGCCAGTATACCTCCTCATAAACCTGGGTTGTATGCTAAAACTCCCCTTAGGCGGCCTACCACGTCGCTTACCACTCGCAAAGTAACTTCCACCTCCAGGTATCTTTGGTGGTCGTCCACGTCGCTTTTTACCAACAGGCCTTACAGCTGGGCCTAATGCACTCCTCTTGGGTCTACCTCTATGCTTCAGCCCACTAGCAACTTGCCCATCAGGAGTAACAGCAGCAACATTCATATTTGCCCGTGGTGGTCTTCCCGGACGCTTCTTCACCACTCCGTTGGCAGGAACAACTGCCAATTCTTTATTATCGGGTTCCAATCGGACCTGAGAAACAGGTTGAGCTTGCTGAGGATCATTTTGTTTCTTTGAAGGACGTCCTGGACGTCTCTTAACAGACTGACTATCGGTAAAGCCCATATGAGCAGCTGGAACATAATTAGTCTTAGTTTGGGTTTGGGCTTCTTGGGGCTGTGAAATTGGCTGAACAAAAGGCACTTCGGAAACTTGTTGCTGCTGTTGCTTAGGTGGTCTACCACGAGGCCTCTTAGCAGAAGAAGGCCCATTAGTAGCAACCCCAAAAGAACCACCATGTTGGGCTGAAGAAGGTGGATGAGTAGGAGAAAAACCAGACACAGGAGAAGCAATCTGGGGTTCTGTTTTGGTCTTAGGAGGACGACCAGCCCTTTTTTTAGGGGTAGGGGTAGGAGCTTGAGTATCAAGAGGTGGAGGAGCAGCAGATCTGGGAGGATCAGATGCAGATGCAGATGCAGTAGTATTAACAGGAGAAGCAGCTCTAACAGGTAGCTGATAAGAATTTTTAATCATAACAAGTTGACCCAAATTCTTCAGCCTTTTCAAGTGATGAGTCAACAAAGCGGAGTGAGTTGGTGGTAGATTAGTATAAACTCTGTCTATATACTTGGCAATTGCTCTCTTGCTCGATCCACCGGCTTTCCCCTGCGAACTATCCCAGTTTATAGCTTCCGATATCATCTAAAATCCAACAAAATAGTTAGAATTAAATTAAAACCCAGAAATTAAAAGTAAAAATATATAAATAAATTTGGATCTGGTTTTTTTACGAAAAAAAAATTAAAAATAAAACCTCGGCATAAGATGGGTGAGTAGCAGTAGGTTGAGGCTGAGTCGGGGTGGCGTTGGCGACAGGGGAAGAGTGAACATCAGTAGGTGTCGGAAACTGAGCAAGAAAACTCTGAGCATGGTGGTGTGGTTCCATGGAGGTAAGATAATGAGAGATTTTCGGAAAATCCTCCGAAAATTAGAATTTTATTGAATTTTCTTTCGAAATTCCAAATCGATAATGTTTATTTTTAGGTTTTATTTGAAGAAATGGAGATAAAATTGGGGGTTTTGATTTAGATTTTGATTTACGAGTTGGGAAATGGGAACGAAAATGGCAGAAGGGTAATTAAAAAAAAGTAAAAAAGATAATTGAAGAGAAGTGGTGTTATTGGAAATTGGAAAAAGGGAAAAAATATTTATGGATAGTGAAGAACTGATATTTATTGAAATTCATGTGTATATAAATTATATGTTCCCTTTTTCTAATTAGATCTGAAATTTGAGATCGGACCGTTATAATTGCTTTCAGACCAATATCACAAGATTGATGACCTGGCTTTTTTTTCTCTTGTTTTTAATGTTTTTTTTCTCCAATTTTTTGGTGTGAGAAATTAAATTTTAGTAAGAAATTTTTTGTTGCATGTTTTTTAGAAACCTGTAAATCAAAATAAATTGTATTCGGAAAATAAAAACCAATTTTTTAAATTAATGGCAATTTAATCATATCATATTTCTTAATAAGTAGAAATTATTATATTATACTCCCTCCATTCTTTTTTGATCTTTCACTTTGGGTTTTTCACAGATATTAAGGAAGATAGAATCTTTGGGTTGTAGTGGGTATTATTTTAATTAAATAGTAATGTGAAGTAATGATTGTATTGGAACTATGAGGTTGTAGTGGGTATTATTTTAATTAAATAGCAGTGTGAAGTAACGATTGTATTGAAAGTATGAGAGAGAAAATATTTATAAATAAAAGAAAAGGGGTACATTAAAAGAAAAGGGCGGGTTTTAAGGGGTAAAAGTGGGATAAAAATTTTCTAAAAATAGAAAGTATTCTAAAGTAGAAGAACTTTTGAAACTACCCGTTATAATAATGTGGAAGATCAAAAAATAACGGAGGGAGTATGTCCATTGTAATCACCAAGTTGAAACAAATAATGAAAATTTGCTTCCTAAGAATTTTATGAAGTAAATATTTTTTAGAAAGAAAAACCTTTTGTCGTAATTAATATAATGTCAACCAAGTTACCCACTTTTATTTTAATAAATCGTCAATAGTCAATCTTTAATTTTATCAAGCATCTTTCTAAACAATTGACTTATGCAATAACAAACTTTTTTTTTTAATAATACATGATTCATTAATAAAGAGTCATACAACATCTACATTAGAGACAAATAATTAGCAAGTACCTAACAACTTTAATCAAAGATAATTCAAAATTAACAAAACTACGATCATTGTATATGCGAATATGGGGATGGTTGATCCAAGAACCCGTTTATCCCCTTCAAGAACGTTGCCAAGAACACCTTTGTCACAATGAAAAACATGAACAACCTTCTGTTTGTATGAAACAGAAGGGTGACAAGAACAATTCTGATGAATGGTTCTACGTCGTGGATGGAGACAATGAACTTTCACTCAGTCCCTGGCCTCCTCCTCACACTCAAGTTAGGATTCACTCTCTTAACTCTCGTGGAAAAGACTGAATACTCCCTTTGCTTCACTCACAAAGACAACACTCAGGATTGTAATTGCTCACAATTACTTAGAATGAAAATTCATTAATCAACAAAACTGAACTATGATACAATGAGGATGCCCCTTTATATAGAGCTTTTCTAACGGCTAGTTAGGGTGTTTAACAAACATAACTAACCTCGTGCCTTATTATTTAAACACGTGCAAAACATAAAACTAAAACAGAAATATAAAAATAGCTAAGTATTCTGAAATCAGCCATTATCAAATATATGTCGAGCACGCGCCCTTGTAGCTGTTCTTGTGGGCTCTGTGAGGGCTAGCACCATCATCCTTGGGTCTGGGCTTTTTGTCTCATGTCTAAAGACGCCATCCGTTGGATTTCCATGTTCATACGTGCACCAGGCTAGGCGTTCCAAGGCTCACAAGGTGGGCTGGCAGACAGGCTGGTGTTCTGCTTGTTCTGTTGTTTGCTGACTTGGGAACATGCCTCTGTTCCTGTTCTGTTTGATGGTTGCTGGGAGATCTTCTATTGTTCCCTCCTGATCTTCCCATGCTTCTAAGTTCCTCTTTAATCCATTGTGAAGGTGATCCTCTTTATTCTTCAAACAAAAGTCAGCAGGTTCCATAGGTTTAATAGGCTGAGTAAGTGCAATGATGCAATTATGTTTTTCTTCCTTCGCCTTGGATTGTGGGCTATCCATAATTGCATCAAGGGTCTTTCGATCTGTAGTAGTCTTGAGATAGAATTGAATTTGATGTAGTTGATGGTAATTATAATTTTGGTGTATGCTGCATTATCGCATTAATCTCATTCAACAAATCAATTACAAACCAAACTTCATAACTCCAAACTCTAATAAAGAGAGAGATCAAAACCCAACATATGGGTAGAATCAACCCAATGAATGGGTAGAACAACTCTCATGGAAGGAAATGACAAATATTTATTCTAATCATATTCAAAAAACTTAAAACGGACAAATTTAGCGGCTTAGAGTTTTTTTATAGAGAGAGAAGAAAGAAAAGGAGAGAGAGGCGGTTGAGTCTCAACAACAAGCTTAAAAGCCAACAAAATAATCAATCTCTAATTTTACCAAGTATCTCCCAAAATAGTTGTTTTACTCTTCTAACTTGAAGGTGAACAAAAATCGCTAACACTTTCAGTTAGTAAAACAAGTAAAGTAAATAAGCCAAAAAGAATGAAATAGCTAACAGAAATTTGTCAAACACCATAAGATTTTTAAAATTTATGAATGACTTGAAAAATTAAAATGTGTGATTGTGACAATTAATAATGGAGTGTATAATCATTTCTATAATATAAAATGTAGGAATTTCACAGAAATTGACTAATATGAAATATATAGCAAATTTAGAAGGACAAAAAAAAATATTTAAATAAGATTTTGAAATAATTATATGATATATTAGACCCCTTTTTTCCACCTTACAATAAGTAAAATTTCAATAATATTTTTGAGCTTTTTAATGTAGGGTAGGCTAAAGGAAGGATTATGAAAGAGAACATCGAAAATTGAATTTATAATCTTTACTTGGAGAAAATAATACATGCTTCAACTTAGATAACACTTAATTACTGAAAAAAATAATAATAACTAATGTGAGCATAGAAATGTAAGAATAAATTAGGAAAAATTACCCTGAATAATACGAACTTTCACTGATTTTCCTACAATAATACGAACTTTCAATTAACCATGAATAATATGAACTTTGATACATATTTCCCGCTGGCATACCATTTTACCTGTTACCGGTAAACTTACTCATTCCTTTAAAAAAAAAATTTTGGCTGATAAAACTATGTAAGAAAAATTACCCTGAATAATACGAACTTTCACTGATTTTCCTACAATAATACGAACTTTTAATTAACTATGAATAAAATACGAACTTTGATACATATTTCCCGCTAGCATAATGAAGAAATGGGAAATTTACTGTTTCTCCAGGTAAAGAACCGGTCAGGTATGCTAGCGGGAAATATGTATTAAAGTTCGTATTATTCATGGTTAATTGAAAGTTCGTATTATTATAGGAAAATCAGTGAAAGTTCATATTATTCAGGATAATTTTTCCAATAAATTAATACTCTTACATTTCTATGCTTAGTTGTTTTTTGTACTAATTAAGCAACAATTTACAAAATAGTAGAATAAATAAAATATTTAATGTAAGAGTAAATCAATAATAGAATAAAAATTAAAAAAATTACCAGAAATAATATAATATTTTGCGTGATTCAATAATAGTAATTTTTAATAATCATGAATAATACCAACTTAAGGGGTGTTTCCCTAAAATGTCCTTGACATGTGAAAAATCAAATAATAGGAGATTATATGACAATAAAAATTAATAAATTAATTAATAAACTAAAGTTGGTATTATTCTAGGAAAAAACCTTAATAAGTTGGTGTTGTTCATGGTTAATCAAAAATTGGTATTATTGTAGAGAAATTAACAAAAGTTTGTATTATTCATGGTAATTTTTCCTAAAAATAATGTTAAAATGTCCTAACCATGTGTGTAGCAGGAGCGACAATCTCAATACGTAATTAACATTATTGATAATGTTTACAATAATAATACGAAAGTCTCAAAATTTCGATTTGCTAAAACTTTTTAAAACTTAAACCTATTTACGACAAACAATAAATATTATATCAGAGTAGGAAAATGAAATACATATCGTTTGTTCAAAAAATACGTAATAATTAAAATTCAATACATCAAAATTATCAAACATCAAGTAAATAACAAAATACAGTTAAGTTCTCAACAGCAAAAACAAATTGTAGTTGCAAGTCTAGATCAGAACCTGAAACTAAATCTGTAAAATGTTGTCATCCATATTATGGATGACAGCCGATTGAATCGGTCAGCGCTTAACGCCGAGCATAACTTTCTATCCAGCTCAATATACAAAAATTATACACTACATTTGCAAAATGATAATTTAAGTACGAACTTATGATTAATTAACACAACTATATACTTTTACTATGTTATTTCACTGTTCTATACTTTTACGTCATTAAGATACCATTCTCAACCTTGACAAAGGTACATTACTGCCACTTATACGATTCGGTAATCTTAATACTTAATTAAGTTCATTTCGTTAATACTCATTACCGTACCATACTTCAAAACAAACACAATAATATGATACTTGATATATGTAAGGGTCTAGCTAAATTAGGGTTGAAGCCCTACATCTAACTATTGTAGGAGTCGTCACCCCTCTAATACAAATTTTCTCGAGCTTCCACAGGATATGTGGCTAACACCCTTTTTTACACTGCATTTTACATGCCAGCTAACACGCGCGTCGCAATTTTACATGCCGGTCTATGGTTCGACATTACCTTACTATTAGGGTCATTCATTCAATACTCAAATAATTTCACACAAGCACATCACATTTTTATTACTACAAGTTGACTTTGACCAACTTAGGTCGTAACTTCCTTTATTTAACAAGAATCTTAATCATGATGTTAAATTTACTTTTATGCCCTAACAAGTTCATTACTAAATTTATACACATTAAACTTTAGTTATAATTATATTTTTAATAGTTCATTTGTTAAATTAATTCACACTAATAACTTAATAATCTACTAATAGTCTCCAAATTAAGATTTTTCACAAATAGCTATTAAAATTTATTTCTCTTGAAATGAGTTTCAACAATCAACATTTCTAACTTTAAACAAATAAATATTTTATTATTTTCACAAAAATAAATATTCTAATTATGAATCGAGTAAAACTATATTTTTTGGATAAATTACCAAAATTCAACAAATTCACTAAAAATCAATATTTCAAGTTGAAAAACAAGTAAAACTTATTAAGTTCACAAAAATCAATATTCTAATTATAAAACAAATACCACTTGTAATTTTACAAAAATCAATATATACTTTATAAGTTCACCAAAATCAATACTTCTTGTTATAAAACAAGTAAAACTTATATTTTCACAAAAATTAATATCTTTTTGTTATGAAACAAGTAAAACTTTAATCTTTTAATATTTTATAAAATTAAAATTTCACTCATAATTTAAAAAAGTAAGTTCATTAAAAACACTTTTACATTTTTTACATAGATTTTGGTTAAATCGTCAACTAAAGAAATAAGTTGTACAAACTAGTTATTTAATATCACAAAAGTTACTTTTATCATAAATTCTGATACATACAAGAAAACACTTATATATATATATATATATATATATATATATATATATATATATATATATATATATATATATATATATATATATATATATATATATATATATATATACACACACACACACACATAAAATGAATATTTAAAATTCACTTTCAATAAAATTATGAAAATAATAAATGGTATATATAAAATGTATTATGAATAAGTTAAGTTTGTTACAATGATTAAATGATTACAACTAATTCACATATTTAAAATAAATTCAAAATGATTTATTTTAATAAAGCTTAATTAATTTTTTTATAAAATTGAAAGATTTTTCAATTTTTCAAAAAGAGTAAAAAAAAATTATAAATTTGGTCTCATTTTAAAGATCTTGAAAAAAAAGACTATTTGTATAATTTTTATTTAAAATAAATATTTTTAGGTGAAATTATCCATTTAGTAAATAAAACTACTTTTTTTAAGCAAATAGAAAGTAGGTAAGTAGTTTGCAATTGCATGTCACTGAAATTATGAAGTTAGATGTAAATTCATGTCACTTTATCATAATTTCCAGATTATGTCACTTTATCCCTATTGATTGGTTGTGCAATAGACAACATATCACTTTTCAACCTATTTTAGCTAAAACATAGTCAAGTGACATCTAATATTTATGTTTTCATAGCTATACTTTTATGAATAAATTTACTTTAAAATTTTTAATAAATTAATATAAATTCATTTTTTTATAATCACTACAAGAAAATTAGTTTTTAGCAACAAGCTTTGACAACAACGACACTTATTGTTACAATAAACTGTTATTAGGTATCGCAACAACACAAGTCGTTGTGAAAAATAATACTCCTTCCACACCAATATAAATGTCCCATTTACTTGGGCATGGATATTAAGAATGGTGTGGGGTCCATTAAAAAGGTGGTAGTTGGGTAGGTAGTGAAGGGTAATTAGTGAAGGGTAAGTAGTGAAGGGTAGTTGGGTAAGTAAGGTATATGGGGATATATTCGTAATTACTTGTGTGAACTAAGGATATTTAGGTAAAAAAAATTGACAAAAATAAAAATGTTACAATTGATATGGTTTTGTCAAATAAGAAAATGTGACAATTATATGGGAATATTATGTATTGCAACGTGTTGCCAAACATATGAGAATCATTTCCCTAAATAATGCAATTGTATAAAGTATTTCCCATTTTGCTTGAAATGGAAAACTAATTCCCACATTACCGTCCACGTAGGATAGCTTTGAGAATTTATTTTTTTTTAAATATAACCGCTACATGAAGTAGCGGTTTTATTCAGGCATCTGGAGTAAAACGCCATCTGAGATGGCGGTTTGGTAATGGGAATTTTTTTAAAAAAAAAAAAAATATGTTAAGTAAACCGCCACTTGAAGTGGCGGTTTGGTAGCAGTACAAAGCAGCCAGAATGTCGTGAGTTTTCATTCATTCCATTCCATTCTTAGTTGCTGCTGGTTTTGCTAAAAAAAAAAAATATTCTTCAATCTCATTTACTTCAAATTTACAATTCCTCTCATTCAACTAAGCTAATCAACTACATTCTCATCTTCTCCTTGTGTACTAGTTCATTTTCATCCTCATTTAAGGTATGAATAAAACCTTAATTTTTGTTCAATATGCAAATTGTTTTTTTTTGTTCATTATTGTTTGAATTGAAGTTATAAAAACGTTAATTGTTTGTTACATTCTATTGTTTTCATGATTTAAGCTTACGTTTTACACATTTGTAGTTGAATTTTAGGATTTGTTTTGTATGCATATAAAGTGTTTGATGAAATGCTTCAATGAAAGTTTATTACTTTGTAGGGTTAGTTTAATGGTTTTTGTATATATTCATGGTATTTTTAGCTTTTATATTTGAAATGAACCTTATAATAAGTGTTCTAATACCTTAGTATCACAAATTCTTGTATTCAAATTTACACTTCCCGTTATAGTGTATTGGGGTGAGGAAGTCATGATATTGGTTGCAAATTGGTAGCAAATTGGTGGAGATATCACATGAAAGATCATTATCCCATTGAAAAACATGTTGAATTGGTTGCAAATTTGGATAATGCGAGGGAAGTCATGATATTTTTATGATTTTTATAACACTTATGGCGATGAAAAACACGTAACAGCGATCATGGCAATGCCGGGCCCAGTTGATCCATCAGTGCTTACGCTTCAGGCGACACACAGGAGCGTAGCTGCGTGGGAGGGCTCCACTGCCCAATTGGTTACTCGTCAGCACTACCAGGCGAGTACGTTACGGTGGGAGGTGGATGACAGGGTATTAGACGTAGTCGAGCTAGCTGGTTTCAGATACATTCACTGGTTGTTGGGCGGGGGCTTAGAGCTCGATCGAGCTCTTATCACTGCATTGGTGGAGAGGTGGAGGTCAGAGACACATACCTTCCACCTCACAGTTGGCGAGGCAACGATCACGTTGCAAGATGTGGCAGTTATCATGGGACTGCCGGTTGAAGGACAAGCAGTCATTGGTCATGGGGAGGGAAATTGGCCAGCATTAGTATATGAGCTGCTAGGGGTTTGGCCGGAAAACCCTCAAGAACCCTCACAGCCGAAGATCATCGTTGGATCGTCATTGAAGCTGACTTGGCTTCGACAGCATTTTAGCACGCTTGAGGATGATGCAGATGATGTGACGGTTGACAGACATGCCCGAGCTTACATCTTGTACCTGTTTGGATGCATCTTGTTTCCGGACAAGAGCGGCGACTCGGTACAGTTGATCTATCTCCCTCTACTGGGAGACTTGGAGCGCGTAGATGAGTACAGTTGAGGAAGTGCTACCCTAGTGTATCTGTATCGTAACTTATGTCGAGCATCTCGTAAGGGTGCCAAGGACATGGGTGGATGCTTGATGTTGTTACAGATATGGTCATGGGAGCACATTCATATAGGGAGGCCCATTATTCGGACGGTTCGATCGGATGGGCAACATGATCAGGAAGATGACGCGGATGATTTTGAACCGATATTAGGGTCACAGCATCGGCGCGGGATGGATCCTTTGGCAGTAAGGTAGCAACACTCAATTCACTATTCAAATTCATAATTTCACTATTTTATGATAGATGAAAATGTTAATCAATGTTTATTTGTTTGCAGCTGGCTTCGCGTATATCTTTCGAGATCCCACTCCCCACATACTCTCGTCTACTACAAGGACGCACTAGATCGACAATGGGACGAGCAGGTTAGTAACATTTACTATTTGTATTAGTTATGAATAAATTGTATACATTACTAAGCATATTGATTTCTATTACAGATGACATGGCAGCCTTACACAGCGGCTAAGATGGAAGCTCTACCGCACATATGTACATCGGGCCACGAGATTTGGAGATCGCATTGTCCTCTTATTTGCTTTGACATCGTCGAGCTACATCTCTCGGATCGTGTCATACGTCAATTCGGTTTGGAGCAGGTAATTCCGCAAGCCTGTGACACCCAACCTCAACTACATGCGATCGATCGGAGGACTGGGGACAAGAACTACCTCGTATGACATAGATCGCATGTACATGCGTGGAACGACCGAGAATCTACGTTGGTTGGAGGAGATAACTTCACAGGTCATAGCTCTGCTATGTACATGAGTTGGTACAGGCGCATCTCCATATTACGCCTAACGAACACCGCATTTGCGCAGCCAGGATCACATTACCATCCGACATCTACGTTACTGGTACGTTTTCTTTCAACACTTATAACAAATAGTAATAGTTTTAAGTAACTCTTTTAACAATATAATGATAACAAACAGGCTGAGCGCATCCGATCGGTACTCATACAATGTAATGACACGATTCAAGGGGCCGCTACATCGCCAGTTGACGTGGGGTATCGGCTATGTTATCAGATCTTAGGCTCCATTAACGCGTCGTTGACCGATGCATTGAGTCAGGCGGGTTATGAGTACCTCATACCGACTCCACCCGTCATTGGCGAGGTAGATGACACATTCCACACTCCTTCTCCAAGGAGTTCAGCCCATCGAGGTAGCTCTTCCGGAGGATCCAGTTCTCGATCCACAAGAGGCCGCCAGCGTTCATCTACTCGAGGTCGGTCTTCCAGATCGCCATCGACATCCGCTACTATGTCGCCGTTCGTTCCCCCGTCTTCCATCAACACTCCTCCGCCACATCCATCGCCTCCGCAAAGGATTATCACATATCAGCGTGCTAGTCAACGACGACCTCCTGCTCTTAATGTCATTGCGGAGGTTGACGAGTTCACACCATCATCATCCACCGGTGCGCAAAACAAAAGGGGCCGGGGGTTGTAGTTTAACAAACTTTGTATATTCTTATATGACTTGAACTTCTTGTATGAGTTTCCATAATTGTAATATATCTTTGTATTATTTTCATAATTATTTTTTCCAAAACAAGCCGGTTCGTAATTGATTATTATGGAATAGATGGTATTGAACTACTTTAATGCATGTTGCGTTCACTATTTTAAAATGAAAGAAAAAAAAAATAAAATGCCATAAGCAAACCGCCACATGAAGTGGCGGTTTACTAGGGACCAAACCGCCACATGAGATGGCGGTTTGCCTTGACCAAACCGCCACTTCATGTGGCGTTTTTCTGCTTAAGGCAAACCGCCATCTCAAGTGGCGGTTTTGTCTGAAAAAATTAAAAAAAAAACACTTTTCCACGTGGACGGTATTGTGGGAAATACTTTCCCAAATTATGTAAAGTGAGAATTAATTTTTTTTTTACGCAATATTCTGGAAATAAACTCAACATATGACTTATATTTTAATAAAATGTGAAAAATACTAAATATATGACTCATCACTTCTCACTAAACACCCTGTTATTCACTACAACCATGATTGTGCCCCCTTCTCTTCTTGAACACAGCCGGCTCGCCGGCTCGCCGCCTCTTCTTGAGCGTCGCCGGCTCTTTGACTCTCCTTGAACGGCGCTGCTCGCATCTTCTTGAACATTGTCGCCTCTTCTCTTCTCTGTTGTTGCACCTTAGGTAAATTTTAACCGAATTTCACTAAAATTTTTGGTTTTGTTCGTTTAATTGTAATCAGTGTTGAGATTTAAATTCATAATTATTACTCGTTGGGATTGATATTTTAGGAAAATCCATAATCAAACAACCTAAGTTTAACCTCTAAGTGTTGGGATTGATATTTTAATGAAAGTTTGGTTGATTTTGATTCTTAAATTATCCACGTCATTGAAAAAATTCAATAATTGTTCTCAGTTAATTGTTTCTCTTAATTATTGTTCTTTGCTTTTTTAAAATACAGTTGAACAATTGCAGTTAAATTGTTGTTCAATTGCAGTAGGTTTATAATTCATTACAACATAAGTACTAATTAAATAATCCTTTCGTTCTTTTTTTATCTTCCACATTACTATAATGGGTAGTTTTAAAAGTTCTTCCACTTTAGAATACGTTCTATTTTTAGAAAGTTTTTATCTCACTTTTACCCTTAAAACCTTTTTCTTTTAATGTACCCTTTTCTTTTATTTATGATTATTTTCTCTCTTATACTTTCAATACAATCATTATTTCACCAAAGTGAAAGATAAAAAAAGAACGGAGGGAGTAACCAACGAGGATTATCCAGCCATTAGTAAATAAAATGAATTTTTAATAATCCAAAAAAAACCTTTTAAAATGAATTTTTATGTATTTGCTCTAGTACTAGTATGATTGTTGGTAGATACTAGTATGATTGTTCGTAGATACTTCTACTTGTTCTTGTTGTAGTAAATTAGTTATTCAGATTTGTTTATTTTGGTTTGTTGGGTAATTAGGTAATTAACACTCTATTTGTTCTTGTTCTTGTTGTAATAAGTTAGTACTTCAAAGTTTGTAATTTGAATAGTTGATTGTTTTTTGAATTTTTTTTTTAAAAGAGTCAACAATATTACAAATTTGGTCACATTTTAAAGACCTTGAAAAAATATTACCTTTTATATAATTTTTTTTAAAAAAATTATTTATAGATTAAATTACCCATTTACTAAATAAAACTAATTTTTTTTAAGCAAATAGGAATAAGCAATCGATAGGAAGCATTAACATGATCAAATGAATTTAGGGAATGCAGCAACAGGTCACTCTTCGACTTTTTTTACCTAAAATATAATCAAATGAGATCTTATATTTATTTATTAATAATAATATTTTTATGAATAAATTTAATTTATAAATTCAAATACATTTATTTTTTTAATAATAAAGCTTAATTTGTTTTTTGAATATTTGAATGATTTTTTGAATTGCTTTTAAAAAGAGTCAAAAATATTACAAATTTGGTTTCACTTTAAAGATCTTGAAAAAATTTTAACGTTTGTATAATTTTTTTAAAAAATTATTTATTGGTGAAATTACCCATTATGAAATTAATTTATTTAAGCAAATAGAAATAGGAAATAGGCAAGTAGCAATGACAAGATCACATGAATTTAGGAAAATGCAGCAACATGTTACTCTTCGTCCTCTTTTAGCTAAAATACAGTCAAGTGAGATCTTATATTTATTTTTTTAATAATCATATTTTCATGAATTAATTTAATTTAAGTTTTTAATAAATTCAAATAAATTTATTTTTTATGATAAATCTTAAATTTTTTGAATACTTGAATGATGTTTTGAATTGTTTCTGAAAATAGTTAAAAATATTACAAATTTGATCTCATTTTAAAGATCTTGAAAAACAATTACCGTTCTTACAATTTATTTTTTAAAAAATTATTTATAGGTGAATTTACTCATTTAATAAGTAACATGACATGAATTTGCATGACGATGTAATTATGAAGATATAATTATTTTACAACTGGTAAAGAATCTTGAAAAATAATTTTGCTATATCAAGATATTATTCTCTTTTATTTTAGAAATAATACTGGTTTACAAATTTAGTACGTTTCATTTTGCTATATCAAGAAGTTATTCTCTTTTACCCTGGTAAATAATTTGGAAACAATACTGCTTACCAAATCTTTTTCTGCACATTAAATTGTACTATATTAGAAAATGATTTTCATTGCAAATTCACCTGCCACGTTAGCATAAAAATGAGCGAAATAATTTTCGCTAAGAGCCTGACACGTGTCACTCCTGTTTCTTCATTAGTACTAGTTTTTATTTTATTTTTATTTTTATTATGTTTATTTTTATAGATTTATAGATTTTTCACCCAACTTCCTAAACATGTTCAAACATTGCTAATTAACATACTAAAAATACTTTTAGCATAATCATATTTAATATAATCTTAATCAAAATTTCATTAAACTAACTTCCTACTTAACATACTCAATATATTTTATACTTAGCATATATTAAAGTAAATGTAATATAAAATTCCAAATAAAGATTCGGGTAAGAAGTTATACCATAACAACACCCAGGATTAGTACCAAATACTAACAAGTAAATATGATCCTCCAACCTAAGTACTCCAACCTCCAATGCTCCAAAAGTGACGGTCTTCTAAACTCTCAAAATAATTATGCTCCCACAATGATGATAATTTAAGCTAGAAAAGTGATATATTATGCTCCTTCATCTTAATTTTCTTCAACTAATAAATATTAGGAAATTAGTGTAAGAAAAAAATTAAGCAAAGAAATATCTTTATGACTTGGTTTAGAGGAAATGTGGAAGTGAGTAAAATTGATTACTTGTATTGCTTGCCTAATTTGTTACACTAAGTAAGTATTTATATTCCTCTATGTCAGTTACAACTAAGTAACCTCAACATTTCTAATACATTCCATTGCTTAGATTAGTTCACTAGATAATTCTATTTTTTATTATTAATCTAGATATATCTACCTTAGTTCATTTGATACATCTAGAAATTAGTTAAGATTTTTCATATTATATTTTCAACACTCCCCCTAATTTGAAAAATTTTGAATTCTAAGATGTCTCTTGAACTCAATAAATTTTTCTTTTGATATGGGCTTTGTGAAAAGGTGAGCGAGCTGCTCCCCCATGTTGCAGAACTGTAGTTCAATCTCTTTCTTGTCTACCAACTCACGAATGTAGTGATGTCGTATCTTAATGTGTTTTGATCTGCCATGAAACACTGGATTCTTCGTCATTTCTATTGTTGACATGTTGTCGCATAACATTGTATTCAGTGTTTATTGCTTATGTTGTGGATCGATCAATATCCTTCTGAGTCAGATTGCTTTACATGCTGCACTTGTTTTTGCAATGTACTTTACTTCTGTTGATGATAAAGCTACCGTTACTTGCGTTTTTAATGACCATGAGACCACCTTGGTTCCAAGCTAAAATACGAACCCGTTTGTGCTTATTTTATCATCCACGCTTTCGGCCCAATCGTTATTGGTGTATCCTGTGAGCTTGAAATCCTTTTCAGTCTCGTACATGATCCCATAGCTCTTTGTTCCCTTAATGTATCTGAGAATCCTCTTTCCTGCTGTTGGATGATCCTTGCTTGGTTCACTCATGAACCTGGATACAATGCTGATAGCGTTGACTATATCTGGTCTTGTATGAGTGAGATAAATGAGAGAAACAACCAGGCTTCGATACATTGCTCCGTCGACTTTGGTTTGCCATCGTACTTTGATAACTTCTCATTGATTGCCATTGGTGTAGCCAGCGGTTTACACTCACTCATGTTGAATTTCTTGAGAAGGTCTTCAGCATATTTCTCTTGTGATAGAAATATTCTTCCTGGGCTTTGTTTGATTTGTATGCCAAGGAAGTATTTCATTGTATTGAGGTCTATCATCTCGTACTCCTTCTTCATAGCCTTTTTAAATTCTTCGATCATTGTTGGATGTGTGCCTATATAGATTAGATTAACCACGTACAGGCATAAAATGAGAAAGTTATTACCTTGCGTCTTGATGTACAATGAAGGGTCACTCGGACTCTTGATGAAACCATGTTGAAGAAGATAACTATAGATTTTGCTGTTCCACGCTCGAGGTGCTTGTTTGAGTTCGTAGAGAGCTTTTCGAAGGAGGTATACTTTGTCTTCTTGGCCTTTGATGACGTATCCCTGCTGTTGCTCGACGTACACTTCTCGTTCGAGTTCTCCATTTAGAAAAGCTGATTTGACATTGAGTTGAAAGACTGAAAACTAATGTTGTGCTGCTAGTGCTAGGATTGTTCTGATTGTCTCCATGCAGATAACTAGTGCATATGTTTCGTTGAAGTCGATCCTTGGTTGTTGCTCATATCCCTTTGCAACGAGCCTTGCTTTGTACTTGTTGATGGTGTCATCATTGTTATGCTTCACCTTGTAGACCCACTTGAGTCCGATGACTTCCTTGTCTTGTGGCTTGTCTACAAATTCTCATGTGTGGTTCTTCTCGATCATTTGAATTTCGTCGTTCATTGCCTCGATCCAGATTTTCCCGATTCTTCTTCGTGATGTGGGCATAAGCTACACAGACGAACACTTTGAGGTGCTCTACTCTTGGTTTTCTCTTGTGCCAAGCTTCATATGGTGTTAAATCCTTAATTGCTTTGTGGGATATCTGTTGAGGATATATACTGCCGTGTGAACAGCTTTGGCCCGGTATCTTTTCGGTAGATTTTTACCCTGTATCATGCTACGGGCCATTTCCGCTATGGTACGATTTTTTCTTTCTGCGATATCATTTTGTTGAGGCGTGCGTCTTGCTGTAAGTTCTCTTTTAATTCCATGCTTCTTACAGAAGCTGTTGAATTCGTTGCTTGAAAATTCTCCGCCACGATCCGTTCTAAGAATCTTAAGAGAATGCCCACTTTGATTTTCTGTGAGGGTTTTGAATTGCATGAACTGAGAAAAAACTTCGGATTTTTTCTCCAGGAAATATACCCACATCAAGTGGGAGTAGTCATCTACAAATAAAAGAAATTTTTTTTTTCAGCCAAGAGATAGATTCTTGGTAGGACCCCAAATATCTGCATGAACAAGCTCTAGAGGAGCCTTGGCCCTCCAAGATGCGGTAGGAAATGGCAATCTGTGCATCTTTATGACTTGGTTTAGAGGAAATGTAAAAGTGAGTGAAATTGATTGCTTGTATTGCTTGCCTAATTTGTTACAGTAAGTGAATATTTATACTCCTCTATGTCAATTACACCTAAGTAACCTCAACATTTCTAGTATATTCCATTGCTTAGATTAGTTCACTAGGTATTTCTATTTTTTTATTGTTAATCTAGATATATCTATCTTAGTTCACTAGATACTTCTAGACATTAGTTAAGATTTTTCATATTATATTTTCAACAATTAGTAGGTGATATTATGAAGTGAATTTAGGAGAAAATAGAGGAAAAATAATTGGGCCACTCTTCTTACACTTACACGGCTGAGTAGGGAGGGTTTTGGTGCTATAATTTGCTAAGGTTAAATTTATAAAATGGCTAGTATAATACTAGACTTTGGGTATATGTAGGTAAGGGCATTTGAATAAAAAAATTTGAAGAAATCTTGGCCTTTTATTGATCAAAAATCAACCAGCCCTATAGGGGTAAGGAGGGGATTGAGTTTTGGGAAAATTTGAAAAAAATAAGATTATTTAACAACTTTATTCAAAAAACAAGCTTCGTTCAAACTTTATTCCCAAAATAAGCGTCCTTGCCTCCAAACATAGGCTTGGTGTATACTTGCACTTACTAACAGCGAAATGAAAGAAATGGTCAAAAATTTAGTCTAGGGTCAAGTTGCTATTACTAACAGCGACTTAATGGTTGACTGGTCAAACTATTAAGTCGATGTTACTAACAGCGACATATCCCTTGACCTGGTTTGACTTTTGTTGATCTTTTTGTATGATTTAAACTAACCGTTGTAAAATTGAAAAATAGCCTTTGTTATTATCTTCTATAAATAACTCCATCATCTCCCTACTTCATTGTATCCAAACTCCATCATTCTTGTTCTAATTAATCGATTTTGAAGGTAACATAAAGTATTATGTTAGTATTATTCTCAATTTATAAATGTTAATGTTATTTTTGAATGTTTACTTATGTTACCATATCATATGTGTTCCGTAGATGTCACAGGAGCATTCTATTGAAGAGCTTTGTGATTTTGGTTATGAAGTTGAGATTAATACAGATTAGAGCGACGTCGATCCTGGCCGTGATTTTGTTGCTGGTCCTTTCTATTTGGCGAAATGATTCAACGCCGAAAACTCTGAGTACTTAACATCATTTCATTCGTATTAAACGTGTGATAATACGATAATAATATATACATCTACATATATATTACAAATTATACACAAAAGTCCAAATGTTACAAATATTGAATATGTACAAATGTTCAATATATACAAAATGTCACTAATGTTCAATATATACAAACAGTATACTAATGCTAATCCTCCTTCTGTACCCTGTCTATCTGTGACGGTTTACGACGCCTCCTACGATAGTAAGAGGCCGTCGCATGACGCTGGGGTAGGGGAGGTGATTGATACTGTGATGATCCAGCACCCTGTGAGGACCCGACACCATAGTAGGGGCACGTTAAGTCTACCTCCTCAAGATGAACGTCGGCATAATGAGGAGATGACCCCTGCTCGTCCATAGTGGTGTCGGGCACAACGACTTCTGGAATGAAGTGCTGAAACTATGTTCTTAGGAGTATGCCTTGGGCAATCTCTCGTATAGGCTCCTCTTGGGTGGAGCTAATGACAGATGCAATGCCCTGTGCCTGCATTAAGACTGGAGTATTAATGAAATGTATAACATATAAGTTCTATGGATAATAATTAACGTTGAAGAATACTTATAAAGTATGTTATCGTCGGTGCTGCGGGAGCGTACAGGGCTGCCGCGATGATACCTCGTGGTGTCATCCATCGACGAGTGATGGAGAGGAACCACGACATGTAATCCGCCGAAGTAGGTGCGCCTACAGCCTTAATCGGCACACCTTGGGCCAACAGCTCCAGCATGTGATCCCAACGAGCTATATGGCCACAGTTGATCTCCAACCAGTTCTTGGGCTCCCGACCCTTGTGTCAGCTGTGATGGAGATCCGCCACCGTGTCACAAGGCGGCGGGATTCCCTGTACCATCCCAAATTGGCGCAGTACGCGCGCAGGGAGATGCACTTCGACCTTGTTGAGGCATATCAAAGGTACAGAGGCTCTCCACGCCCCTGACAAGATATCCCTGAGTGCTGAGGCAATGCAGCGTATGCCTCAGCGGGGTAAGGGTCCCATCGAAACTACACGTGAAAATGTAATTAATAAATTACGCAATATGATAGTTACAAGACAAGTTGTAGTGAAGTTTTTACCAGGTCAGCTCGAAGTAGATCGAGTTGATCGCGGTAGAACCCCACGCCCGATCCTGTGCTGGTCCTTGTACATCTATCAAAGGACCACCGCGATCCATACGGCACATGTGGGGGTGGAAGAATTGGTGGCGCAAATACACCACGTCCCACAATCCTCATCGGTTGCCTCACCTAGACCGCTCGACTAAACCCGTGACTAGCGCCCGATCGACTCTCAATAAGCGATGAGGTGGAAGTCGTACAACCTCGCTCGCTGAAGGTAGGGGATGATCCGTGCGTCAATGGCCCACGGAGCAGAGTCGGGATGCCTGGTGTATATGGTCTCCACGTCGGACACCTAAACGCAAAGATTATATTAGCATAAAGTTAAAGTATAAAGGCATGTACACTCAAAATACTAAGTTTACTAACCTGGACATCCCATAGTACACTGCTCCTGTGATCCGCCTGCACCGTTAGTACACTAGGTCTCGAGGGCCTGGAGCAGCTGGATCTATCTCTATTGCAATTCAACAATAACTAAGTTGTAGTTATGATTATACATAAAAAGACTTAAGAAATACTCAAATTGTTTACTTATGTTATTTATTTGTTTCATAGTCTTTATGTTTATATACTCAAATACAAATACTGTTTACCTTGACGTGCAAGTTCTAGTGTTGTGACCTTCACTACCACACCGTCGACAAGCGTTGCGTGTCATTGATGCTTCGTCCATCTCGTTGGTGATCCTCCTTGACTTAGGTCTTCGTAGTCCGCGAATGTGATATGGATCGTGTACCACCTCAACACCGGTGTATTGAGGCCATGACCTCTTATCAATGAACGGCATGAATATGGATTCATATGTATTTACATAGCTCTGGGTAGTGTAGCAAGAGTCCACAAAACGCTCATACGATAAGTGTCTTTTAATACAAACGGCAAGAACATGAGATCAAGGTAAGTGATATATGGAGGGTTTGTTACAAGTGCATTTCATTTCTCTCAAATCCACACTTTGTATTTTACCAGCCTTGGCAGATCCTCTATTATCACGTCCAGTCTTAACTTGAAAAAGGCCTCGTCTGTAGTTAAATGCGACGATCTCATGGAAGTTTTCCTTCTCAGTGTTACGGGTGATAATTCTTGTGGCGTGTGAAGTGTACTTACTTCCCCCAATTAGCCATGCATTTGCATTCTCGCGTCTTTTAACAAAATAAGTATTAACACGGTAGAAGGTGAACTCCACAAGAGTAGTTATAGGCAAAAAACGTACACCCTTCATCACGTTATTGAATACTTCGTCTAAGTTGGTATTAGTAACACCATACCTAATCCCTCCATCATGACATATTGACCATTTACACATATCACCAACTTGATCAATCCAAAAAAGAGCTTCTCGATTAGCAACACCAATAGCCTTCAATCCCTCGATGACCTTATGTGGTTGTCTTTGCTCTGCAGTTCTTCCATACATCTTCTTCAGCTTCACATTACCCATTTGACGGTTGAAGTTACTTAATAAATGTCGCAAGCAAAACCTATGATGGGTATTCGGAGGTTGCCATTCCGGCTCCTCCATGGTTGCTAGAATGCCGCATGTCTATCGAAAATAACACATAAACCTGGACTATGCATCATATGCTTACGAACACACGCCATAAACCAAGACCACACGGGTATTCATTCTTTCTCTACCAAAGCAAAGGCAAGCGGGAAGATTCCCTTGTTCCCATCTTGAGCAATCACAGTTAACAACGTATGGCGATACTTACCATACAAATGTATTCTGTCAATGGCAATAAGGGGTTTGCAATTCTTGAACCCCTCAATACTAGGTTTAGAAGCCTAGAACACACGTTGGAAAGTTCTAATACTAGGACAGACGTATACACCAACATCATTATCTTCCTTAAAGAACCACTCAACTACAGTCCTGGGGTTAGAAACTTGCATTGCTTTCAAGAAGCGTGGAAGAAGAGGATAAGAATTTTCCCATGTCCCATAGATGGAGAGAAGGGCTTGTTGTTTAGCACACCATGCCCGCTTATAGGTCACTTCGACACCAAATTCGCCTTTCACCATTTGTCGCACCACAGAGACCTTAATTGATGGATCTTCAACAACACAATTTCTAATAAGATTGTTAATCATGGAAGATGGCAAATGAATGTGTTCAGCTGACACATTTTTAGTACTTAATACACAACCCTCATGCTTCCCTTTATATGTAACAATTTCCCATGCAGGTGATAGGAGCTCAACCTAGCCCTAAACCTCCAAGCACACCCTCTCTTACACTTTAAGGTGAGCACGGTTTGATTTGAAGTCTCAGTTTGGTACTCAACGTTCCTACGAATATGATACAATCTAACAGCATCCAACAACGCATCCTTGTTATCAAACATCATACCCTTTTAAAACTCTCCTTCATTAGTGTAGGTTGTATCACAAGCCTAAGACCTCCAAAAGTTGTTTTCAACGTGTTCATCTAGAGGGGAACTAGTGCATAAGTTGTAGGAGCAATGATTTTTGGAATGTTACCTAAGCTCATGTCATTAGCTAAAGCCTCCTCGTCAACACCCACATCGTCCTCAGAAGGAGCTTCAACGAATTCGTTACGCTCACTATTAACATCACCCCAAGGCTCATTTGTATCTTCTAAGTTAAAAGTGTCATCATTTGAGACTTGAATTTGAAGTGGATTAGGTTCATTAGAAGGAGAAGAGGAAGATGGCATAATGAGATTTTGGGTTTCTTGGGTAGGAAAGGGCGTATGAGAAGGAGCAGAAGATGTTATATTCAGGAATGCTTTTGTTTCTACAGCATTGACATCTAGATTCCCTAGGGGTACCTCTTCTATATATAACTCTAAAGAAGGAATAGAGGTAGACTTTGAATACTCCCACATTGCATCTATAGCCTCCTCATCCTCAACCGGAAGAGCTAACAATTCTCCACTCATATTGTACTTAAAACTTACATTAACAGTACTTCTTGTTGTGTCAATGCCAATCTTAGAGCATATAAGATGTTTAATTTCATTCAAATCTATGTTTGAGTTGCATGCAAATAGTTTACGTCTTCCCCCAACATAATTAACATTGCTACGAACCATTCCAAAAATATACAATAGTCGCACGAAATGAAGCCATTTCTACAACAATACGTACAAAATCAACATCACCATCAAGTTCATAAGAAAGCAAGTACATTGTTATTAGGGTTTGCATTCAAATATTCTCTACATTAAATTCAAACATTTTCTACATTAAATTCATTAACAAACAACCACATTATGAAAATCATAGCAAATAACAAGTACATTTGACATATTTATAGAGTTTAAGTATAAATGACCACTTTAAATGACATACTTTTAAAAAACAAAAAAAAATAATAAATTTATAATAAAAAGGTACCTTAATAAGCTGTTGATCACCAAGGAGTAGTAATTTGCAAGTTTATGAACCTGCATTTAATTAAAACTTCATGAACAAATATAAACCCTAAATTTTTGAAAAAAGAAAAAAAAATTATTACCTGAAGTGAATGTAGTAAGATGACGGAACTAATTGGTAGTACAAACTTGGAATTTGATGAGATTAATTGAAGGATTGAAGTTGATTTTAATGGTGGAAAGAAGAGGGAGATTTTCGTGGGTTATTGGGGCTCTCAACGAAGTAAAGTGAAATGAGGAAGAAGGAGCTTCAGCAAAAATTTAGAACGCATGAAGTGGCTGTTAGTAACAGCGACTTAATAGTTTGACCAGTCAACCATTAAGTCGCTGTTAATAACAACGACTTAACCCTGGACTAAATTTTTGACCATTTATTTCATTTCGCTGTTAGTAAGTGCGAGTATACACCAAGCCTAGGTTTGGAGGCAATGACGCTTATTTTGGGAATAAAGTTTGAACAAAGCTTATTTTTGAATAAAGTTGTTAAATAATCTTATTTTTTTTCAAATTTTCGAGTTTTGGTCCATGTAATTTACTTGTACAAGTATACAAGCATAAAATAGTATGGGTAGGTTTTGACCAAAGTAATTTTTGGTGATTAAAATTTGTTTAGGCGTTAAACTTGTTTAAAAACTTAAAGTTATTAATAAAAATTATACTAGTTTAAGGAAAACTTATTTGAAATAATCCAACATTTTTATGATTTTCCTATAATGATCTCACCTATTAATTAACCATGAATAATTCAAACTTTAGGGGGCATTTGCCTAGACTAAACTCGGTAATCAGATGACTTGCTATAACAAGTTTTATTTTTAGAAAAAGATAAATTAAAATAAAATGTCGACAAAAAATGTAAACAAAATGTTGAAATTTTTTTCTGATTTTTTTATTATTCAAATTTTTTTATGAAAATTTTTTAAATTTTTTTTCGAATTTTAGATTAATTTTCAGTTTAATCTATAGTAGATCATCCAGTTACTTGAGTTTACTCAAGGCAAATACCACTAAAGTTGGGATTATTCATGATTAATCAATAGGTGGGATGATTATAGTAAAATCATGAAAAGAATGGCTTATTCTAGGTAATTTTTCCCTAGTTTAAAATAATTTAAATAAAAGTGTTAAAGTCGTTAAAATGATCGTTAACAAAAGTAATTAAGAAATAAGAATTTTAAATGTAAAGTTTTTAGTAAACCGCAAACTAATTAAACAATTTAAAAATTTTCGTTACATAAAATTAGTAGTCAAAGCATTTGGGTTCGCGAAAAAAAAATACTATTTAGAAATATTAGACAAAGTTT
Organism: Amaranthus tricolor; assembly: GCF_026212465.1. Lineage (NCBI taxonomy): Eukaryota > Viridiplantae > Streptophyta > Magnoliopsida > Caryophyllales > Amaranthaceae > Amaranthus > Amaranthus tricolor. The sequence goes on along the minus strand of NC_080050.1, from coordinate 12,711,416 downwards.
AAAGTTTCATATTCGGAATAGTTTAAGAAATGAGGCAAGTATTAGAAATTTAAAAGAATTAAATAAATAAAGAACTTGAAATCGAATTGGAAATTAAATAAGAAATTAAATCAAAAAATAAAAAGTGATTAGTTAGAATATAAGATTTTAGATAAAGTTGGAACTAAATAGTCAAATATTAGGAATTAAATTTAATGAATTATAAATTGTTCAGAAATGATTAAGGTTAGGAATTTCGATTCTGTTACAATTCGTGTGGGGGAGTATGCATTGATGATATTTAGAAACTTTTATTTGATTGAAAATTTTCTTTACAAGTATCCGAGATCAGATTTTGAAAATCATGCAAACATAGGAGATGTCTCGAGCGGACAAAAAGGTGCTTATAAAATCGGTTGCTTAATATATCCCTTCGTATGCAATGAGTTGCTTCAAATTGTTGTCATCATTCCACTGAAATCAGAGAGTATTATTAGAAAATTTTGGTGGATTTGATTAAGTCCGAGCAAAGGCATAACGTGGAAAGCATCGATTTTCTTGTGCACATCCAAACATGCAGTTGGGATGGATTTTCAAAGTCTGTAAAAATTCAACCTCGCTCTTCTATCCAAATAACTTCAGCGTTTGCCCCAAATCTTTTCTTGCTTGAACATATAAAGAGTATGTTATGAATGGTGTGACATGAGTGCACATTTGGTGTGTGCATTCATGTGTGACTCTTGGGTTTGGAATCCAATGAATATGTTAATGTAGGGGTATTAAGTTGAGTCTTGATGATTGTGATTTATGATGGTAATTAAAAGTATGGATTAATGAGGTAATGAAGTATGAGTTATTTATTGGAGTTATGGGACTTAATGAAGAAGTGCAAAGGTTTAATTCTTGATGCTCCTAGGATGCTATTTTTGACTCTTCAAGTACTTGGGGATGTTTCGTTATCATTTATTCATAGTTTTAATGTACTTAATGTTACTTAGTGAGATCTCTCCTATAAATAGAGAGCTCTCATTCACACATAAAGAATAATCCACAAAAATACACCCCAAGCCAAACACTAGCCTATATCTCTTCTCTATTGTAATTCTCCATATTTGAGAGTTCTTTGACCTCCTTTTGATAATATAAGAGATACTACACACCGGAGGACGTAGCCTAAGTTGGGTGAACCTCGTTAAATCTTTGTGTCGTTTTATTGCATTACTTTCTCCTACAAACATCGATATCATTGATAGCTTAATTTGTTTGTCACAAAACCTCATACTTTCGATCTTAGCAATATTGGAGTTTTAAACACATTGTTTGAACTCTAATATAGCATCGTTTTCAGAGCAAATATTTTCCAAGGAGTACACTTTTGCAAGCTTCTCTTGGTGACAACCAAAGTTATGCTTGGAGAAGCATGTGGAGAGCTAAACTTATTCTTGAGAGGAGTATTGGGTGAAGAGTGGGTGATGAAAAGTCAATATTCATTTGGGAGGATGCATGGATTGGAGGGAGTGGTACGAGTAAAACTATCACCTCATTTAGGGATTTGAAGCAAAATATGAAAGTGGGGGGTATTGATTGATAAGGAAAGAATTATGCGGCGAAGAAAGCTCATTGAACACATCCTAAGGATTCCACTTAAGAGACACAAAATTCTAGACTCACAAGTTTGATCGTCAAATGACAAAGAATTTTACAGTTAAAGATACCTCCTTACAAAGGAAATAAAAGGTAGCTTGTTGAGTTTAAATGGAGAAGACCAAATGTGGAAGATCATGTGGAAATTAAATATCTCTCTTGTTCCTATCAAGGATCGAAGACAATTAGTTGGCTCTAAGCTTGGTTAGTACTAGAGCGATTAAGAGAGACATTTTTGGTTTAGAGACTTGTCTTTGCTATCTAGCCCTTATTGCAGTAGGACCACTCCGATGACCTAGCTGCACAAGTAACAAGCGTTAAAACGACCAGAGGGTGGCTCTAGAGGTCGGCTCTAATGCTCAAGTTAGTGAGTATATTACCTAAAAAGTGCAATCCTAGGGCTGACACATCCAACAATATATACTCGTTGAATGGTTCACTAGCGTAAGGTGCAAGAGAGTCAACACCTTCGTGTGCGTTACTTCCAAAGTGTTGATTACTTTTATCCGATTCCACCAAGATATAAGAGTATAGTGGTAAGATGGGAACAAATCCACAAGGAGCAAACAAGATAGAAGTGTAGGCTTTTTGGCTTAAGCTCAACTAATCCTTAAGTCTCGTGATAAAAATTAGCACATGAAATATGAAAATAACAAGATGAATATACAAGGCTACTTAAAATAAACATCATCAAATACACAACTTCTTGTGGTGATTAATGATTGTTTCAAGCTTTATGGCTTCTTTACCATTAACATGACTCTGGTAACTCAGCACATCATCAAGTAAAATCACAAAATCAACTAAGATTACTGAAGAGTAGAGCGATTACACGCACACCTTATAGGGTTAGCTCATGAAATAAACTTCACTAATCTCGCAAACATTCTAGCTCTACAACCCAAACACAAGCAAATTATCCCCACTACATATTGATGAGCTACTTTAATCCAATGGTTAGAAAATAACTACTCACAAACTCATGGTTATAGACATAAAAACCAAAGATAGAACATAAATTAAGCATAATAGAGTATTAGGAAGTATGAATTTCCAATTTAACGCTCTATAAACTAGACATGTTCTTCCAGTCCTCCTTAGTTGGAGCACCCATCATACTTCCTAAGTAATTTAACTACAACAGAATCTTTCATGTGTAATGTAACAGGCGCAGTAGTTTCATTCTGCTAAAATCCATTAAAATATAAAATCGTTTAAAGACATAAGTTTAAAATATTACAACTGAGAGAATATCACACAATGTTTTCTCAAAACATAATAAAAGCATAAATACACCATAATCATCAAATTCAATATCTAAAATAAAATGCAGCTAAGTCCTCGATAAAGAAAATCAATGTTGCGACCTTGATTGAAACCTGAGCTATATCTTCTTGCAAAATACTACCATCCATAATACGGATGACAGCTGTTGGAATTGGATCAACGGTAAAGCCGAGTAAAATTCCTCAATAATATAATTCTATGAGAATTACACAAGATATGCATAAGTACATTTCAAGGCTCGATTTTAAGTCAACCCTAGTTTGCGGTTTAACATTTCCTTACTATCAGAGTCATTCATCCAAGTAAACATATTTTAAAGCAAGACTACATGTTATTTTCATATTGCTATAAGTCAACCCTAGTTTAGTCAAACTATAAGTCAACATTCTCTTTAGGAAAAGTCATTATATTGGCTTATTCAATAATTAAGAGATTCTAGATAATTAAAGTTCCACAATTTAGGATAAGGTTCTACGGGCTATATTAGTTCCTTACAAAACCATACAAAATTATAAATCTTAAGGATAGTTTTTCGTAGTATTTAATAATGAATTTCCATTGATTAAACATGTAAATTAATTAAAAATCCATAATTACCGATAAAAATATTCTAAAACTATTTTAGACGTCTCAAAGCTATATGAAGTGAGTTTTAGACCCGAAAATTCAAGAAAAACGAGCCTATGCATACTAACTAAATTGTTTGTCCAATTTACGGATAGACCGACATACAATTATTAATGTCCTCAAATGTCCACAAAAAATTTTTCCGAGGGTCCTCATATGATACTACAGTATACAAGAGTGTCACACAAATTTCAAGTCCAAAATAGACCACTTTATTTAAAATTCACAAGTGCCCATAAATGGTCATATAAACTTATCCAGTGATCAAATTCCAAACCTACTGTCCATATAAGAGTCTCATAAAAATTATAGCTCGAATAACTTCATTTAGTGATTATTTCATATTATAAAATTTTACGTTTTATCGGTAAGTAGTTAAACTCTAAGTAAAAATTCATAAAAAAATACCAGAAGATTAGATTATGGTCCAAACTTGAAAGAAACGTAATAATAAGATTTTTACACTATTCTATCCATAAAGATCATATTTGACCCCCTTTAATATATTACGACATTTTTTATTACTTAAAATTCCATAAATAACCATTATAATGAAATAACTTTATGACACGTTTGGGAACAATGATTTCATTCGGAAATTTAGAATTTGGTCAAATTTATTGTTTGGCAAATCAAAAATTCTCAAATTTGCATTTGGATCAAATTTCACCATTATTTTAAAAGTAATTAAAGTTGAGAATTTGAGAATGACTACCCAAATCTTGTCATTCTCAAATTCTTCATTTATGTTTCATAATTGAAATCCATAATTTGAAATGGAATACTTATTCCCAAACACTACATAGGAAATGAACCTAAATGATTTTCTAATTTTTATCTAATGTGGAGTTCATATAAAATACATTCCTAAGTTACAAAGCTCACACAATATTCATTCACAATAGTAACTTCACAAAAACACATCAAAACACCATTTCTACGCATTTTTACATAATAGAAATTCATAAAATTTACATGCATAAACACTAAAGTAAAAATACACATAAGAAAACATATATCCATCAATATCATATAAATGAAAAAATTTGAGATTTATGTATTTTTCTTTAGCGACTTTAATTTAATACCGATTTCGAGTAATAATCACACTACTTGAAAATTTATAATATAAATATATAAATAACATTTCTAAAATATCATAAAATTTCAATTTATAACATGCATATACTTAAACTTATAATGAATATTTTATTTTTACTTTTAACACAAAAATGTGTTATTCTTACCTTAAGTCAACATGCAAGATATAAATAAATCAATCTAACATATTATTATATCTTTCACATAATCAAGTAAATATAATATAACACCCCTGAATTTCCGACTCTTTATATGGAACGAAAACCGCAAGAGAACGGAGGAAATTCGGGTGTTATATAAAAAGAAATAAAATAATATTTAAAATGAATAAAGAAAGCAAAAGGTTAAAGTTTGAATGATTTAATTAAAAGGGATTAGAAAACTCCCATAAAAGATGTGCAAAAAATTTTGGCAGCATCTGCCCTAAAGTTGGACGCACTGAACAAATAATGATCAATAAAACATAATAAAGAAGAGGCATCATCGGCCTTGTAATAAAATATCACGGCGGAACAATCATCGCCTAATCTTCGGGTCCACATGCTAAGCATGGATCGTGGTTCCAATGTAAACGCTTGAGTTCAAAAGAAGAAAGAGAATGATAAACTATTTAAATCATACAAACCATAAAAACAACGCAGCGGAAATAACTTATACAGAGGAGGACATGTACCTCAAACTCAAAACATAAACAACTTCATTAAAAGAAACCACATGTAGACAAAAGAATATGTACACTTTAGGATTCTCACTCATTTCCCCCGTATGCAATGTAAAGAAGCTTCATCACCTGTAATGGCTATCTATGACATCCTCGCTACTCCACGTAAGATCATAGACCAACATGTCATAGCAGGGCCATCAAAGACAGTCATCCAAAATGAAAACAAAATAGTACGCTTCAGTAATCAAGGAACTTAAAACTATTAGAAACGTAGAACAAGGGGATAGATGACGACATAGCACAACAATAACGAATCTACTCATCTGTCTAAACACTTATATTTACTCATGATTTCTCTTTCAACTACTAATCCCTCGAATTTTATTCAAAAGTAGTGGATCTTTTCTTTATTCATGGTATAGTGACACGGCCAAAGGCGTTATCGATCACCCCCACCCAACGCAAAGTATGAGCTCATACCTCCTCCAACTGACCCTCTCGGATCCTACCTTCGGGAAAAAGACACACTGGGGTACCAATCCAGTGAAGCCCACATGGTAACACCTCGGTCAAGGGGCGGTATCGGCCACTAGGCGCCCCATGACAAAAGTATGCTCATACTCACCATATGGTGATCCCGTCGGATCTCACCTAGGGGTCTACTAAATCAATCTGATATGATCCAGTTGAGTCACGCTAACTAATTGTAATCTAATGCTTAATCAAATGGGAATAACTCCTGCTTTCTACTATTAATGAGTGGCCTAGGATAGAAAAATGCCAAACCCACTGAACGACTCAAACGTAATACGAAATCCACCTATAAAGGAGTCATTCTAACTCTAAGTAAGACATAATCGAATTCTTAAATAGAAAAGGGGATGATTCCCGCCTTCTATTGACACTCTTATTCTCTAACTATTTGAAGCTCAAGGATTTCATAATCGACAACTCTTCATATAAAGATTACTCACTAGCATCTCATGGTTTCGATACGATGCATATTATCAAAACAAACAACGATATCTTAAGGGGAAATTGCATATAAGGGTTAGTTACCGCGTGTACGTAACAGAAGTTACTAACACTATGCAAAAGTCAAGACAATCACCAATACAAGGTTTTATAACCTCTTATGAAGTGTATACCTACCAAATTTAAAGTAGGTCTTATGAGTCTACTAATCTGTTTAAGAGTTACTTAATACTACGAAAAGTAACATTTAAACTATTCACAAGTCTTAACACCTTTTTAGCACATTCAAGCACTCATCACGCATACTTAAGCTCACTTATAAAATAGCTTATAGTTCGTAACTTAAAAGGCATATTTAGATCATCCAACTTCCAAATAAATTCATTAATAAAGTATATTACTATAAGAAAAATTAATTTGTGAATAAAACTTGATATGTGATACATCAAATTGAAATATTGATATGATTCACATTACTTTACTATTATTATGTATATTAAGGATATAGATGAAATTAAAATCACTATTCTAAAAATCGTAATAATACTTATAATTCCAATAATGACAACAAGCAAACCAAAAATTATCCATAACTACTCTAATCAACTTCAACATCATGATTTGCTACTAATAATGCTTCTAAACCATTATTTTCTCAAATGAAGACATTCAACTTTTGCCCATCCAACATCAATTCAACAGCTCATTTAACAAAGTAAGACCACATTTTAACATAGAACTATAAGGAAAATAAAAGGAAAAAAAATGATTAACAAAATTATTCTAACCAAATATACCACCAAAACACCAAAAGTAGTACATACTACTATTATTTTTATTCCTAACAAAATTTCAAGTCATCCTTGTTTAATTCACCATTACTACACTTACCCATAACACAATTTAATTAATTCATGTTAAATTTACCATTACTACTCTAACCTATAACAAATAATTTGATATCAATATTGCTCAACTACTAAAATTCATCCAACAACACTAACAACAATAAAGACCAAATCTAAACTTCAATAACATCATCGACAAAGTTGTCTATGTAATTTAACACTATTGAAATACATCATAAATACACTCTTTAATCCTTATTCTCAATCCTAATTCAAACCCTAACTCATTCATGTTCAATTCACAATTATTTTCACTCCCAAATCAAATCCTAAATTAAAACATGCTTGAATCATTATTTTGATTCTTACCCACAACAATACCAATAATTTTACTCAAATTCAAGAAGAAAATATGAAATTAATTACACAAAACAAAGAAATCACAAAAAAGTAAGGAAGAAGAAGAATAGGAGTAGCTCATAAAAATGGGGGAGAGAGGGAGGAAAGATGCACCAGGCTAGTTGGCGTCTGCTGGCCGCATGCGGTGGCGGCAGTGGTTGGCGGCGGCTGGTGTGGTGGCTCATTCTTTTTGTGAGAGAGAGAGGTTAAGAAAGAATGTAAAATATGAGGGAGATGGGAACAAATAATGTAAAAGGGGGAAAAGGAAAAGTGGTGTGAGAGAGGTTTAAAGACAATTCATTTACAATAGACATTATAATTAAATTTCCACAATTTTAAAACATCAATACTGCCAACACTACCATCCTCATTAAGTCTTCAATATCACATTGAATTTTATTTGCTTGATATTCGAATTTGGTGAATAGTTTTTGCATCTTTTGGTATGATTACCTAGATAAGTTATTCCATTTTTTCTATAACAAATAATAAAAACTTTGCAATACTTATAATGACCAATTTTTGGCTTTAACTCATCAATAGTGTAATGATTCCACTATTTTGACTTGTTATTCCTCAAAGCGATAGTTATGACATTGATTTTAAGTTTTTTTATTGGGGGTCCTTTATCTATTAATTAGGAAAAGTTAATTTTAAAAATCAAACCTTTTGCTCATTGTCTTTTAAAAATCCTACCTTTCGATTATTTTTTTAAATTCGACAATCCGACTTTTTGGTTCATAATTTGTTTACTGCTGAATTTTGCAAGTAACTTAATAAGATCAGTATTTTAAAAGAAAACGCAGTAAACATGCTAGATTTTTAAAAAATAATCGAAAGGTGGGTGTTTTAAAAAACCACGAGAAAAATGTGAGATTTTAAAATTAAATTTTTATAATTTTTATTGAACAAAATATCAACACTCTCTCCAAACTGAGTTCTTTCATGTGTTTGTGAAATTTCATTATCATCAAAAGAAAACTCAATATTTTATATAAATAATAAAACATACCATATACTTACATATTAGACAATAACTTCAAATTTGATACAATTACATAAAACAAACACTAAACAAATTGCTAACATACTTTATCATACAAAAATAACAATTTACCTAAAATTTGAAATTGTTTAAAACAAAACAAAATACCTACATCTTGAAAACAAAACAAAATGGCAAATCAAAAGAAAACAACAAAACAAAATCGAAAACAAAAAATTGCACAGTATGAATGATCATGGCAAAATAAACAACAATGGATGGAAAAATATGCATTTATAAACAACAATTCTAAAACAAAAAAAATATAAATGCAAAAGAAAGAAAGAAAAAATGACAAAAATTAAATTTGAAGACTCAACTCTCTTAAATGATGATAATTCAAAACACATATTGATTAAACAAATAAATTAAGTAATTACATTTAGTTGTTTAAGTTAGTCTAAAATCATATTGGATATAAATTTAATAATTGTTAAGTTCGAATTGTTGGAATATGCTTAAATAACTTAAATTTATCTTAAGGTTGAATTTATAAGTCTTGAAATACGCTTAAATGTCTTTAAGATAATTATGTTTATAATAAGGTTAGTTTCGTAATTATCTTTGAAATATTTTAATAGGTCAAGGTTTTATTAAAATTAATTATCTTTGAAATATTTTAATAGGTCAAGGTTTTATTAAAATTATTTTGAAATATTTTAATAGGTTAAAATATTGAAAATAAGTTTGAATATATTATTACACGTCTTATCTTAAACGTTTGAATATATTATGTTTGAATTTAAAATGTGTGTTTAAGATATTTAATTGATTGATTGTTAAAGAACAAGGTACACACGTTTTGCTATTTATAGTACACGTTAATATTTGAATTTTAAATATGTTGTTAGGCTAATTAAATAGTTTCCTATAAATAAGATCGTAATTTAAATTAATACTAAAAGTAGGAAATGACTATTTGAATTAATGCTAAATATAGGAATTAATTTGAATAAGTATTTACACGTTGATTAATCTGGTTTTGCTGAGTTTTCAATATCTTGTATGAGTTTTAACGTGGCAGCTCAATAAGTATTAAGCAAACTAAAGATAGCAAACAAAGGACACATTTAATAATAACAGCAGGAGCGTCTGTTTGAATAATTTTTCAGAAGTTTGAAGAACGATCGAGATTGATCAGAACTGCTGTTTTCACGAATGAAGCTTCCTTGGTTTACAAGATTGAGTTGAGGCGTGACATTATAAATAGAAGACTTCATTCAAGAACTAAGAGAGCACCTCTCCTCAGAATTTTCTCTCTTCTTGTAATAAGATCTAATATTCTTTAAACATTTAAAAGAGTTGTAATTTTTAGTTCATCTAGCTCTTACAATTTATAATAGGCTTAAGTGTTAAAAAAGAGTTAGATTATTTCAATTCAATACGCCTAACCTAGAATACTTTTCAAAGTGTTCAACTTGTAATCTCTATTGAGAGATTTGGGATTTGCTTTTATTAAAGGGACTTGTAAGACGTTTCTTCAAGGGGAAGAACGTGGTGAGAGAAGATAGTGAGATCTTCTAGTTCGTCTTAAAGTCGGATTAATAAAAGGTGTTGAAAATCCTACGGTTGAAAGAGAACCTATAGGTGGGGAGTAGGTTGTTTAGAATCGAACCTCGTTAACATATCGTGTGTTATTCTTTAAGTTTAATTTCCGCACATACGTTATTGTTTTACATATTAACTCAAAATTGTCCCAGAAAACAGTTTTGAAAGGTCACTCAATCTCTTGCGATATTCTTCCAGACAAAAATTTTAAACGCCCATACTCTCTATTCACCCCCCTCTAGAGAGTATTTGACCTCCTATCAACTTCAAAATTCGAAAAAATTGTAAAATAAAATAAAAAACAAAGAAAATCAAAATTAAAAAAATGGTGAAAGAAAAGAGAAAAAAAACCCAAAAAATGAAAAGGTGGTGTTCGAGACTGTAGGTAGATTTTAACAATGCTTTGTAAGAAAACTAAAACAGGTTATACGAGAAAAAATTACTGAACTAATTAATACTGAGAGATGATTGAAAAATAAAAAGCAAATAATTGAGGAAAAGACACAGATCTGAAAATGGCGAATAGAGATGAGAGTGAATGAGGAAGATAAGTAGCGATGAAAGGGGACATGACGATTGACATCTAGGTATCTAAACATGCTTTATGCTTAGTTGAATTTTTTTTTTTTAAAAAAAGAACGGATACTGAATATTTGGATTCCAAAAAAAAAAACTGCATATCCAATCCAAATTATCTAGCTTTGACGATTGGGTACCGAATAATTCGAATCCGATTTTTCGGATTGAATGTTTTTGAATACCCTTAATTCATGTTTTCTCCAAGTCGAGTAAAGCCCTATATATACAAGCCAATACATAACGGCAAAGGAGTAAAACAATGTGAAATTAAAAACTCCTTCTACTGCTGAAGTGCTACGAGTACCTATAATACTCGAACGAGCCTTGTCTTTTAGAAACTTTTACGTACTGATCTTTAATTCCATCACTTAGATGGCTAGAAGTGCCTTGAATGAGTGTTACATTAACGGCCCGTTTGGTACATGGTATTAGAGGGCGGTAATGGTAATAAAATTAAGTAATGAAAATTTTGGTTGTTTGGATGCCTTCAATGGTAATGGATGGAAATAAAATAAGGTAATGAAATTACCAAAAAGAGCCATTTTCATTACCATCAAACAACATGGTATTAGGCGGTAATGGTAATGAAGTATTACTGTGGTAATAAAATAAGGTAATGTTGTTTTGAGCTGAAGAAAAAAAATAATGAAGAAAAAAAGGTAATTTATATAATTATCCAAAAAAATATTATTATTAAAAAAAGAATCATTAGATAGAATAATTTAGATACAATAATGCTTTTAGATACAAATATATATATAATAATGAAACTAAGAGTCATTACCATTTTTTATTACTAACAACCAAATGCAATCAATGGAATATTATCTTTCATTACCATTCTTTAGTCATGCACACCAAATAAAAGAATTTTCATCACCAATTCTCATATCCATTCCTTCATTACTATTGCCATTACAACATTTCATTCCCATTACTTCATTACCATCAACCAAACGAGCCGTAAGTGGCATTAGGATGCTCTTGGAAAAAGGCTTGGGTTTCACACAATCGAAATATGATTTGAGACAATTATGCCACCATGGTACACCAAGGAGGGGAGGAACCTACACAAATAAGCAAAGTAGGGGGAAGGAGGTAAACAAAGAAAATGGAAAAAACCATATTAATGGACCTAAAATGACTAGTATATGAAGGAATGCAACTAGAGATAACCAACTCATGACATGAGCAAATGATGGTAGAAATGCATGTAAAAATATTTGAAAATGGACTCAATGAATATCGAATGAATCACTTAACTAATGAATTGCATTGGCAGCAACAAAGCGGTCGAATCAATAGTGCCGAAAAGGACCAAAGTTTTTTAATAATTCTTGTTTTGGGGACAAAACGGGATTTGGTGAGATGTTTATAAGATTAATTTTAGAATAATAGAATAAATAACTAGCAAGGGGTAATGAATGAACATGCATGTCATGGGTATGCATTAAAATTAAAATCAATCTTTAAGCTATTGTTACATAGGGAGTTAGTCTAAGATACTCTCATAAATTCATAGCTTAGGGTGTGTGTAATCATTAGACTTGAATGTGCTCTCCAACTCCTAAGCATAACGTGCCAAGAATTATTAAGTGGTGTTTGGTTCAAAACTAGTCTAATGCTAAAGTAAGGGGTGAATCAAGTAATGTTCAAAAATCCTAGGATAAAATTTTTTTATGGATCATGAAAAGGGGTGGTTGAGAATTTACCTTCTACGGTAAGAGCTCATCCTCTCACTCAACTTTGCTCTTTTGGATCTAGAAGTGAACCTTAGTCATGCACTATGACCCATTTAAAACAAAATTAAGACATTTCCAACAAATTGAGTTAACTCATGCATTTCATCCATAATGTCCTCCCCCAACTAGAAGGAGATCTACTCACTTATTACACAATAAGCAAGTCAAATAATAGTCAACATGACTATAATAATAATAATAATAATAATAATAATAATATTAAAAGTGATTTCTAGCCAAACAAAATCAACAAGAATAAGAACAACTAAAATTATCAATTTCAACAATATTACTTTTAAACATGCATTTCTATCCTAATCAATAAACAAACTTAATTAAGGAAAACTACATAGAGACTACCAAGAAATGGAGCATAAAAACAAGAAAGAAAAGCAAATAAATTTACTAGCACCCTTAAGGTGGGAATGCACTTCAACAATGATAATGGAGGAAAGCTTGACCAAAAATGGTACGAATGAGTTGAAGATCCAAATTACAACTTGGAATGCCATAGCTTACAAGGGTATGCTAAGGAACCCAAAATACTACACTAGTATTTTTACTTTTGAGGAATTAAGAATCTATTAGAACCTAATAACTAAGCTAAACTAACAAATCTTGGGAATAGAACAAGCTGGAAGAAATGAGCTAATATTGCTAGAAAGTAAGTATAAACCCTAGATGAAGTAGTATGGAAAAATTAAGTTCTACACTAGAAATGAGCTGATACTATAAGAAAATAAGTAAAAGCCTTATGTGGCTAGAGTCCGTTGGTTCTTGCTTTGAGGCTCGATAGCTTGAGCATGATTTGACATGCTCTTTTAGGTTAAAAATAACAAAACCAGAAGTGACAGCCCATACTAAAAGTGTAAAATGGAGAAACACAACAAAATCAGTATCTAAAGATCAAAATGAGGGGATAATCAAGTCTTACCTTAGTGGCGATAAGTAGCATATTCCATAAAAGAGACCTGAGTTTGGATTTCATTAACCTCTTCCCCATGTTTACATTCAAAAGCGTCGTAATAAGACCATCACAAAAATAAACGATAGTTAAGCAACATTAAAATTTGTACACTAATTCTAACAATGATAAAAAATTTTGAAAGACAACACTCATGATCACAAATAAACAGGGTCTGTAACACCCTTGAATTTCCGATCTCTTATATGAAACCAAAACCGTAAAGGAAGTTCAGGTGTGTTAAATTAAAATAAAATAAATAAAATATTTATAACCCTTATAAATGTGAATAGAAATTTCGGTAGCAATTCGACTAAATTCGAGGGCGTGAAGGTATAAAACACAATAAAATAACTAAACTCATCCAAGGCATCATCGCTTTTAAAATCTCGTACCACGACAAAATGATTCATCGTCGGCTCCTTAAATCTTTAAGACAAGCATGGATCGTGGTTCCAGTGTCGACGCTTGAGTTTTTTTTTTTAAAAAATATAAAATACTTTAAACAATGCAAACCCATAACCTACGCAGCGGAAAATTTAAATAATACAAAGGAGAACACAAGGCCTCATATCAAAAACATATACTGACAAAGTTTGCGAAAGACATAAGAACTACAAAATCAAAAGACGTTTACATAACACAAGTTATGCTTTGCATTCCACACTCCCCCAAGGCAATACAAAAGATGCTCCAGATACCTAGTATGCCAGTCTATGATTCCTGCTGCTCAACATCAGACAAAAGGCCGATGCATCATAGCAGAATAATCATAGAAAGTCGTAAAACAATCAAACATTAACACAAACATATACACGTCAGTAACTAACACCAAATATAATAAACCCAACATACTAGATATCATTATATTATACCACAATATAAATATGATTTCATAAGACACAAGCACAACTAGTAAAGACACAAGCACAACTAGTAACCATTTATGATCCATTCATACTTGTTAATCTCATTTCTTCCCTCGTAACTCGAACAATGCGTTCTTGGGTGGAATGTAAGTCTTAACACTCTTCTTTTCAAAACATAAACTCTTATAAACACGCGTAGTGTCAACTCATTAAAGGGCACCAACAAGCTACTTAACGCTTGACCTTACAAAAAGCTACTCTACCTTAAAGTAAGTGTAATCATAATATATCCTTGGGATTCTTAACTCCCATAAGTTATCTTAAAATAGGCGTAATCTTTTTATAAAGGAAAACCCTTGGGGTTCGCAAGACCCACAGGACACTTCTCACTATAAATCTTGTACCAATGAATAAACTCTCTATCAATGAGAACCTTAGGGTTTGGAAGACCCACCAATAACTCAAGCATACTCTTGCTATTATTGAGAACCATGGATTTTGCAAGACCCATCAGTAATTCAAATATACTTTTGCTTTCAATGAGAACCATGGGGTTTGCAAGACCCACCGATAACTCAAACATATTTTAGCTATCAATGAAAACCATGGGATTTGTAAGACCCACCGATAACTCAAACATACTTTTGCTATCAATGAGAACCATGGAGTTTGTAAGACCCACCAATAACTCAAACATACTTTTGCTTTCAATTAGAACCATGGGGTTTGCAAGACCCACTGGTAACTCAAACATATTTTTGCTTTCAATAAGAACCATGGGGTTTGCAAGACCCACCAGTAACTCAAACATATTTTTGCTATCAATGAGAACCATGGGGTTTACAAGACCCACCGGTAACTCAAACATACTTTTGCTTTCAATGAGAACCACGGGGTTTGCAATATCCACCGGTAACTCAAACATACTCTTGCTATCAATGAGAACCATGGGGTTTGCAAGACCCACCGGTAACTCAAACATAAATTTAAACTCATATATAAAGGAATCATTCCGACTCCAAGTGAACATAATGAAATTCTATCAATAAGGGAATCGTGCTTAACATATAATAATACCTTAGTTTCTGCGTCTATACCATTCTAAGTTCAAGAGATATGCAATCAATAGCTATTCATGTATATGGCTTACTCTAGTACTTCGTATTTATAATACAATGCATAAAGTCGCAAATATTGATAATGCTTTGAAACATAAGCATATAAGAGTTTGTTACCGCGTGTGCGTACTTGTGATTGCAACTGCAAGACAAAGAGTTATCACAACCACCATGTATGAGGTTCTTAAGCTTCTCTTATGAACTGAGCACCTATGCACGGTTAATGTATCACTAGTAAGTCTATTTAACCTCATATAAGAGTCACTTACTCTAACAGAAAGTACCCTATTACCATTAGAGCGAATTCTAGTTCATGCTATCAAGAAAATTAGCCAAATGTAATAATTTCAATTCTAAGCTTGCTTACCACTATACCATTAATTCCAATCTAAGCACAACACGTGTTTTCCACTCAATATTTACAACAAAGTATGTTTTAGCAAGACTTAACTATATATTTTTGCGTTGTCATATTACTATGAATTAGTAGACTTAAGATTGAATAAACTAATGTATTATGAAACAGTCGTATTATTAGGAGATTTCATTAGTCATTTTTAGCGCCTAATTTTTCTTATATATTTGTTCGTTACTAAGTATAATTTAATTAGTGATGGTAGTAATTTGAAAATTCTCTACAATGATTTGAAACTTGTTAATTCGTAACGTGATTACGAATCGTAACAAGTAACGTAAACTTTGGAGGTAAAACTTAAAGTTGGGCAACTGCCCATAACAGTTCGAAAATTTTTATTATTATTACCCAAGCATATTATGTAACCATGATGGGAGTAAATTAAATATTTCACACATATACAAGTGATTTTTAAACATGAAGTACAAGTTAGATAACTTGTTAAATGTACAATAATTTTTACCCAAACCTTAAACTATCTTAGATAAACCTTTCTTACACCATATTAGACCAAATTGAGGATATAACTCACCTCAAATCAGCCCCAAAACAGCAGCCCCTAGCTGCCATATTAGCCCTCTTTTAGCCCCAAAACTCACTTGCACACTCCACCAAACTCTCTACCCAAAGCCCCTATTGTTCTTACCCAAAAACACCATCATAACAAGCATGCAAACATAATAAATCAAGACATATTTGCTGTCCATATTTTCAGCTTCATCAACCTTCTTTCACTCTTCATTTTACTCCTTATTTCATCCATAAGTATAGTTGAAGTTCAATCTTGCAATTCCTTGCAAAAACACCTTCTTTTCTCATTAAATCTTCTTCAAAAGCCCATCTAAAACTTCTGAAAATTTATGTTTATAAACTCAAATCTCCCATAAAAATAATCTTCATCTTAAGAGCTTTCCATAGACACCAAACTTGAAGAAATCCACCAAGTATAGAGTAAGTTATGTTCATTTCTTTATTCCACTAGTTTTTGTTAAAACTTGTTCATGTAAAACATTTTTTTTACATGAATCTTTCTATAAACTAAGATCATTATAAAATGAGTATTTTATCTCTAAACTAAGAAAATCATCATTTATAAATCTATAAAAATAGGCCATAATAGAAAGTAAGAAGATGTATTTCTATAAACATATAAATTTTGTTACTTAAAGGATTCAAATAAAATTATGGGACTTAACTTAGTATGTTGCTCAACATAATAAGTATACTCCAAATATATTAAAATCATCACAAGTATTAGTCTAACAACTCTAACTAGGAAAAGTTAAGTGCATGTTAGAAATCCAAAATTATTATTGATTTTTGGATGAATGCAATATGTTTAGTTGAAGAGTTGGAGTTGAGGCTTGAAGGGCAAGCAACCGAAGTTCGAACAACTTCTAAGAACGCATAGGAGCTTACGGAATAATTATATAGGCTTGGAGTCGAGGTATGTCACATGGGGTGATTTTTAAAGGATTTAAGAACTAGTTGGGAAAGTTTGTGTATAAACTTGTTTTTTTTAAAAAAAAAAATAAATTCCCGAAGTGAAGTTCTTAAATCTTGAAAAATGATGTGAAAATGATAAATTTGAGTATGGAATAATTTATTACATGTATTATTATTGTGGGCATCATGCATGTTGATTTTATAAATTATTGTATGTTTAACGACATGTTTAACACTACTTTGTGAAAGTTATTGTGATGGAAATGGTTATATGAATTTGAAAATTTGAAATTCATTTTAAAAGAAATTTCCAGTAGCTATATGTTAAGAAAATTTCTTGGATACTTTTTGTTGAGATTATTCGTTAAATTGATATTTTAATGGATTTTAAGGTGTTAAATACTCTTATTATAAAACATGGTATTAGATGAACTCTTCATCATAAAAAATAATTAATAAAAACATATTATAATGTCTCCAACAAGATTTGGCCAGAACATATTTAGTTTGGAATTTTTTTTTATAATTTTTGAATAATTGTTAAATTGTTTAACGGTAAATTGTAAAATGGTAAAATATAAAATAATTACCAAACAAAGACATATGGACTTGAAATTTTTATGACATACTCATATGAACAGTACGTAAATTGGTAAAATTTTGGAAAGGTTTCGTTGACATTTAAGGACCTTAATAATTTTTACTCGGTTATTAATAATCGGTAAGTTTGAAAACGGTAAAATATAAAATAAATACTAAATGACGTCTTTTGGACATGAAAATTTTATAAGACACTTATATAAATAGTAGATACATGTTCAAAAATTTAAATGGATTTTTGTGACCATATATGGACTTAAATAAATTTTATTCGGTTTATCGGTAAATAACGATATTAATTATTAAAAATACCCCACATGATTTTTAGTGGTTATTTAAATTTTTTACCCCTTAAAATAGCTTCTGAAATATAATATAATTTTTATAATATTTTATTCGGACTCAAATAATTTGAAACCTATTTTATTCTATTTATCGATAAAATGTCTATACAAAATAATAAAACATCATACATGAGTTTTATAAGTTCAAATAGCCTAATAAACATGTTATATGACTTCTGGAACTTTAGTATAATTTTATAAAATAAATTATTAATTATTTACTAATTTATCAAATTAATAGAAAATGTTTATTTATTAAAAAGTGTAATATTGTTAATTAAATTTGGGTAAAAATAGACCTATAAAAAAAATTTATAATTATATTAATAACCTACTGCCTCATAGTATAAATTAAGTTTAAATTAGATGGTTTATAAATTTTACGGATTTAAGACACCATTTAAATAACGGTAAATACCCAAATTGTCGAAAATAATTGTAAGATCGTGATGGGACAACCTTAAATTCATTTTAAATAAGGTATTATAATGACTTGATTAATTTGGGCCTTGTTGGAAAATTAATATGTACTTTGTAAATCAATTATCGATTTTATTACCAGCAAAACTATCTCGTATTTAAGAAAATAGTGTTTTATGAAATCTTCTGTCGTAATGATTTTATAGAGTTATGAATCATATTCTAGTTGTTTTGAATGAATTTCAAAACCTTTTTAAGTTATATTTTCTTTAAGAAGGATTGAAACGAAACATTTTAGTAGTTTCCTAAAAAAAATCGTATTGAACTTTAATTACTTTTTGTTACGATGCATTTCCGTACATGCTAGTGATGCCCCAACATAATACATAGGTTATGTTTAATGATATGATTATGCTAAGCATGTTTTACCCATGTGGGAAATATTATGATTTGATTTTTCTAAGTCGCAAATAAAGTATGTTTTGCTGTGTGCAAATAAAAGATGTTTATCATATGGAAAAAGTTAATATTTTTGACTTTCAAATGCTATTAAAATTACAAGATATATATTATGTACAAAAAAATGTTTTAGCCTAAATGACGGGTACATATGCCACAGCAAATGTTGTGTGCATGATTAAACGGCTGACCAATGCTGAGCGCGTATTGTTCACAATACCATTGTGTTACACTTGCCAGACATGTCGCGGACGGTAGACCGACTACCAAACGAGTCACAGGATGACTCACAGAGTACCCATGTAAACTTATGATATGAGTTGAAATTGATTTGGATCTATTGAGATCTTATGATTTATGATGAAAAATGAGAATTTGAAATGAATATAGAGCCATTGAACTGGATTTGAATCATAATATGATTTATCAAATGAAAAAGCATATTTCAAAATGAATTTACTCAAAAAACACAAAAGATTCTAATAACTTGTTTGACGGACACCAGTGTGTTTATACTCAGCCTTTTTGCTGATACCATTCTTTGTATGTTTTTCCAATGGTTTTGTTTTTAGAGTAAACCCCTATGGCACCTCGACGGAGAATGGATATGCGAGCGGAAGTTGAACCCGAGTTGGATTTGTTTAGATCTCTTTATTGTATTTGAGAGACTATTAGTTTAGATTTAGACTACTTTAAGGATGTAAATTGAGCTTTGGACTTATTTCGATTTGGTTGTAATTTTCCTATATTTTGGACAGTTAAGACTTCCGTTATATTGCTTGGAAATTGGTTTGACCTTTAAGTAACCCCTTAATTGTGTTGGCAAAAGTAAGTTTCCGCTTGATTAATACTAAATTCCAGTTAGTGTTTTGCCTTCATAATTCGAGGCGGTTACATATTACATATAATAGACCAAAGTAGTAAGCTAGTATTGACATGGAATCCATTTCACCACATTATTTAAGGTTCATAGAGACACTAAGAAATTACTTATCTCGCTCACAACATCAAGTATCCCTTTTTTTGTACCAAGGCTATGCCACTTACAACGATGATTAGTTTAAGAAAAAAATGACAATTAATTGAATTCCAAAGTACAACGAAAACAATGTCAATTCATAACAACAATCCCAAAAGCCCATTAACAACTCTTAGCAATCAATTAAAATTAAATAACAACCACTATTAACTAACACCTCTTAATGCTATTAACAATATAAACCACCATTAACAAAAATAATAATGACAACTAACAATCACTTTTGTGAGTAAGAATCCTAACAATTACTAATAACTAATATTACCACCATTCATCAACAATGTCACATGAAACAAAGCTTGTACAAGGTTTTTCAATTAATAAATCACCATCAAAACCTTAAAAAAGTAGTACATACTACTTTTATTTTCATCCTAATATAAACCCTAACTTGTCCATATTCAAATCACCACAATCACTTAAACCCATGACAAAAGTTCAAGTTATGATACTCAAATTTAACAAGGATAAACTCTAAATAACAAGAAATTAAATATCAAAACATAAAACATCAAATTGGGTAAGAGATTGCTCACAAAGGGTTGAAAAGATGATGGAAAAAGTAAAGAGCTTTAACCCATGTGAGAGGGGGGTGCCGGCGGTGGCAGCTTCTGGTGACTATCGACAGTGGCGGCTCGCGGGGCAGGTGGTGGTGGTGGATGTTCTTGGTGTTGATGAAGGGAGGTGAAGGAGAAAAAAAGAAAGAGATGGAAAATGAGGAGTATGGGTTTAGGGGTTTTTATTTATTTATTTTCTTTCTCTTTTTCTTAATTCAACATCCTAACTAATTTATATAATCACATATTTACTTACAAGCCCAAATTAACACAACTTTCAATATTCTAGTAAAAATTTTGAATTACAAGTATAAGTTTATTTGAACATCTTTATTTAAATAGTTATAAATATACTCTTAATATAAATATGTAGGCATTCATACAAAATTATAAATAATCGATATAAACTAATTCAAATAATTATTAAAAAAAACAAATCTCTAAAAAGAATATTATTACAACTAAATAATGACATAATTAAATGGCGAGATGTTATAGTTCAAAATAGTGATACAAATTTTATACTTTTTCCTTCCATTTAACATCTCTTTTTAAAAATCCTTTTATTATAACACATATAATAAAATAAGCCATCTTAATAATGGCATATAATGACATAGAGGTATGAATGAAGAATGATAGAATTATAAGAGTGAAATATAAAGAGATTTTGAATGTCATAAGTGCTTATGCACCAAAAGTGGGGATATAGAAATCAATTAAAAGGAAATATTAGAAGGATTTCTATGATATATTGAAAAATATACCAACAAATGAGATGTTTTAACTCAGAGGTGATTTGAATGGCCACGAAGGGTATTTTATAATGTTTACGAAAACGTTCATGGAGATTTTGGCTATGGAACAAGGAATACAAAATAGGAGTCCATTTTAGATTTTCCACTCTCATATGATTTTTGGGTTGATAACACATGGTTTAAGAAAAGAGATAACCATTTGGTGACTTTTGAAAGTTGGAACCATAGTAAATGCAACCACGTTGGCTACTTTTTTGACAAGGATGATAGAGGTAGTCACCTAAATTATAAGGTTTTCCCAAGAGAGTGCATAGCCAGCTAACACAAATTTCGTAACCTAGATGTTCACCTTCAAGCAAGAGTAAAGGTAAAAAAAAATCCAAAGAAGAACGTAGGATTAAATGGTAGAGATTAAAAGAGGATAATGCTAAAATTTTTACCGAGAAAGTTTTAGAAAAGCAAATTGGGAGATGACTTCAGAAGCTGAGGATACTTAAACAAAGATGAAAACTTGCATCATTCGAAAATCTAAGTAGATTTCAGGAGAATCAGATGGTAGTTTCATAGCAAAGAAGGATACAACGTGGTAGAAATGAAGAAGACAAGACAATTATCAAGAAAAAGAAAAAAAATATTATCTTGCATCGGGAAAATGCAAGAATAAGGAAAACATAGCCAATTATAAGGAAATCAAAACCAAGACAAAAGTAGTTGTCCACGGGCAAAATTAAAAGCTTTAAAAGAGGTAGACAAACTACGTTCTGAAGAAGGAGAACAATATTTATATAGTATGGAAAAGAGGAGACAAGAAAAACAAATGACATAGTGTAGTTAAGTTTACTAAGGATAAGGATGATAGCATTCTAGTTCAGGGCAGAAACATCAAGGATCGATGGAGTGAGTATTTTGATGAGCTATTTAAAGAAGAACAAGGACAGGTTGTAGGGGGCACCACAATCATTCCCTTATATGAAAATAATGAATTTATGCGAAGAATACAGAAATCAAAGGTTTATTAGGCTTTGAAGAAAATGATGCATAAAAAGCAATTGGGCCAAATGGTATACCTATTGAGATATGAAGATGCCTAAGGACGAGTGAGTTGACTTGGCTAACTAATCTATTCAACAATATTTGGGGGTTAAATAAGATACCCAATGAATGGGGAAAAATTACTCTAATGCCTATTTACAAGAATAAAGGAGATGTCCAAGATTGCTCTAACTATCAACGAATAAACTCATGAGCCATACTATGAAGTTATGGGAAAGAGTGATAGAGATACGTATGAGGAAATGTACTTCCATATTAGAGAATCGATTTTGATTTATGCTAGGGAGATCTATGATGATATCAATCCATCTTATGAGACAAATGATAAGAGTATCATAGGGATAGCAAAATAGACTTACACATGGTTTTTATTGACTTTAAAAATACATACAATAAGGTACCAAGAAAAGTACTTTGGTGGGTACTGACAAAAAAACATTCCTAAAATTTGCATCAGTATAGTGCAAATTATGTATCAAGAAGTAAAGACAAATATTAGGACATGTGGAAAGGCAATAGATGATTTTGCAATCCCAATTGGCCTTCAAAAGGCTCCGTCCTAAGCCCTTTTCTTTTCGTAGTTGTCCTAGATTTGATAATGCATTGATACAAGGAGACGTGCCTTGGTGCATGTTGTTTGCTAAAGTCATTGCTTTGGTAGATGAGATTAGAGATGGGATACATGCTAATTTAGAACAAGGGAGACAAGAGTTAGATTCACGAGGTCTGAAATTAATTCAGAGCAAGACAAAGTACATAGAGTGTAATTTTTAGCAAAAACGAGATAATGAAAGGCATTATAAAACTAGAAGAAAAAGAAATCGCTTCAAGTGGATGCTTAAAATACGTTGGGTCTATATTCCAAAGTTGTGTGGTCACCCAAGAAGATATGAACCATAGAATTAAATGTGGTGGCAAAAATGGAGAGCGACTACTAGAATAAGAATTCATGTGAATGCCATTGAAACTGATTTATTGGTTCATAAAGTCGACCCTAATTTTTCAAGAATAAGGCTCTGGCACTGTTGTATTGTTTTGTTTATGTACAATATGCAATTTTAAAAAGCTAGAAAAATGCAAAATTTAAATCTAAATAGACCAAATTGCCATTTTATGATTGAATCAATCTCGATAAAACTTTCTCCATTTATATATTATAATCAAAATTACTAGTTATAAGTTATATCTTTAAATCGCAAATGCAATTAATTAACCCCTTAACTTATATTGATTTTGAAATAGAATCCCCTTACTGTTAATTGATGTAAATAGGATGACAAAAATGGGTGTGTGGATGTGGTATGCCCTCCCCCATATTCATACCCACCTAAAATTTTCATAACCCTGACCTACCCACCAGGCTACCACCCATGGTGGGTAAATTTTTCATACCCATCCCTACTCGTTATAGTGTACTAGGTATACCCATCATAAGTTTACCCACCTGATACCCGCTTGACATTCATTCTAAGTCCACATTATATATATACTCCATAATTTTTACAAATTTAATTGTGTATATCTAATTTTGTTTTTAAAACATAACATGTAATAAAATAATATTAATATCCTTATTTTTTTTGTCAATAGTTTTAAATAAAATTATAAAAAATTAATATAAATTAATACATTGAAAATATAGTGTAGACAGTTATGGGGTGATAAATGCAATTATTTGCACTTATTTATATCATTTTATACTCTTTAATGATGATCGTTGTAAGTAATTTCATGCTTAGTGCCTATAGATTCAATGTATGAATTAGTTAGTAATTTTCTTGTTCTAGGATTAAGGCTTGATCTTAGATTCAAAGTATAAATTAATATTATTAATAGTGCTTTTAAAATTAGGGTTTGATGATTAAATTGGGCTAATAACCTTAAATTTTATATGCTTTGTTAGACTAATCAATAGAAAAAACACGTGAGATTAGGATTAACTTTGCTTTAGGGTAAATTTTAGTTAAATTCTTATTAGTTCAGTCGATAAAACGAAGTGTGAGATTTGAACTAATAGGTTCTAAATCCGATAGTTGATCAAAATAGCAAGAAACTTGAGATTAACCAGATCACTTTTAATCCTCTAAATAATCCAAACTTTTATAGACGTTATTATTGGTTGTGTTCATATGAGAATTTAAGTGATTTCCGAAATCCTAGAGTCTTTTATTTATTAATTAAACTTTAAATTGTTGATTTTAATCTACTTCTTATGACATTTAAATCCTTTAATTATTTTTAGTATTAGAATATATTCAATATCAATTATATTTCTTGTTTTGTATCTCGTGATTATAAATTAACAAATTTATTAACTTGCTTCCTTAAGTTCCACTCGTATAGCTAAACGTACACCGTGGGCTTGCGGTTAAAATGAAATGTCACTCTCAAGTTTTTAGCACCATTGCCGAAAAAGCGATGTATAATTTATTTGTTTAGTTCATTAATTTACATGATACTTTTGTGTTGTCAAAGGCTATATTCTCTTTTCCGCAATATGAAGGTGATCAATTTCGCAATATTTGTACTATGAGGATTTAAGCCATGTGATGTTAGAGGGGATGAACCCGTAGTCTTGGAGTTTAGTCGACTATATATGGGTAATGGTCAGATACTTAACATGGATGGCAATTATCATTGAGACTTCTTTTGCAATATGTCTGCTCAGTGTTTGCAAGATGAACAACATTAAGAATCTCTTTCTAGACTAACATCAAAAATTATTGAGCAATTAGCAATAATGAATGAACAATTGGCTTAACAATCAACTAATCTTGCTAGTAATCAAGAAATTATCGATTAGATGGTAATGAAAAAAGAAAAAAACTAGTTGTGCAACAATTGAGCTTGATGATTCCCTTTCTTCAAAGGATAATGTGGGTGAGTTACATTTTCCCATGGAACAAGGTGATAACCTTAATAACTCTGACTTAAACATTGATTTATCTTGTGATAGGTCATTTATTGTTCCATCTATAATGGTGTATGAATATTCGGATATGACTTGTGCTAATGTTCTTATGTTGAGACCTTGCCAAAGGAATTTTTGAGTTTTTATGCTCAATCCTTGGAGTAAGAGGTCAAAATTATACATTCATGTGTCAGTAGAAATAAAGATCTTAATTCATCTTATAAGGGTCATATTGGTGAGGAGGTAAAGGAGTCGCTTGGTGAAAATTTTGCAGTTAATAACATATTTATTGATGGCGAGGAAGTAGGGTTTTAGGGAGTCATGCTATTGAGTCTTACGATATTACTTCTTATGATTTGTCTCTCCATCTTACCTCATCCATACACCACCCATTGAGCATGAGTCCACCATTGACCATCCCAACTTTGTTAATGAGGAGTATCATTCCAAGTCTATTTGGGAACATAAAGTAGATGCACTTGAAATAATGTTAGAGAGTAACATAGTCTATGATGAAGAAACATTAGCAGTGGCTAATTTGTTTGATACCGAGTTTCTTAATCTCGAGGCTTCTTCATGTCTCGAATTGTTTATGGCTGAGGAAACAAAGCTCCTTAAGGTTGCATTACCACCTTTAACTCATAAGAGTACTATAGAATTTGTTAATACTGATTTTATTCTTGATAATTATGTTTTTGACGAACTCTCTAGTTATAGTCCCTTTATTTTTGTTGCTATTCTTCTTTCAAACTACCTCTTTTGTGTTGGTTTAAATTTTTCAGTGGAGTTCGATAAGATGCTAAGAGCTTTAACGATGTTGTTGTGAAAAATTAATATTTATCAACTATCAACATTGTTGCCAAAAATGCAAAAGTTTTGGCAATCACTTTGTTTCATTGCATTAAAGGTTGTAGGAATTGCAATGACAATGCTTTTGCAACAATAAAAGTCATTGCAAAAAACTACATACTTTTGCCACCACTTTAGTCGTTGCTAAAACCATTTGCTACGGCTGTACCCGCAATAATTGAAGTCGTTGCAAAAATAACATTTTTAGCAATAAAATGTGGTTTTTAGCAATGGCTTATTTGTTGCTAAAAACGATTTTTCTTATAGTGGTTTTATTTTATTTTATTTTAATTTATTTTACTTCTTTTTACATTATACTTTATCTGTGTGCTTATGTATTATCATATCTTTGTTTCTTTTCTATGCTGAAAAGCATTGAGGACAATGCTTCTGATAAGCATGAAGGGAGTCTACACCTATTTAGTTGTAGTTTTTATTGCATTCCTAGTATAGTTTTTGTTTGTTTTTGTTTATCTTTTGATTTACCCTTTATTTATCTTGTTTGTTTTTGTAGTTTTTAAAAAAAGAATGAGAAAAAAATTTGAAAAAAATAAAGAGAATGCTAGCTGATAACCTGTGAAGGTGGTCTAGGCAAAAAGAGAGTAAGTGTTCATTAGCTGTTATTGTTATTCATCCTTTGTCGTGACGCTTGCAGGTATATTTCTATTCCTATTCTTGTTTTTCTCTATAATTTTAGCTCCACTAGATTGTCACACCTTAACCCACCTAACCATCTGTACTTAGAGTCTTAGATTACTGCTTCTCACATTTTTATCAATCATTGTATGTGAATATGAGCTATAAATTTTAACCAACACAAAGCCCCCATCTTCTTTTATCCAAAATAGTTCTTGGATACGAGATCCTAAAGATCCATTATATGAGCCTTAAAGTATTGGAGTATGGGTGTTTGTTTGGTTTCATTATGTTGTAGTTGTGCTGATGTTGGGTTGTGTTAGGAATGAGTTTGAGAGATTGATAAGGGGTTTGGATTGTTACAAGACTTTTAAATTGAGATCATCTTATGAGAGGAAGGAAGAGTTAAGATATAAAGCCTCTTATTTTTTGTGTGTCACAATTAGAGCTAATGTTTCATGTTATAAGAGGTAATGTAGTAACTTGTGGGGGTGTTATCCCAGTTCAACATTGGTGTTTTATTAGGTATGCTTCATTGTCTATATTTTTATGCTTTAAGTGATTTATCCAGGGTTGTTGAAGACCCTATATTTGTAAGGGTTGATGAACACCCTCTTTCTACTCACCATGAAAAGCAAGTATGGTTAATTTCATTATAGCTGAGTTTGTACATGTTTTTCACTAAAAAGGGGAAAGAAAAGAAAAATAATTGAAAAGAGAAAAGCCCTAGCTAGGTTGAAAACCCGAAAGGGCAACCTAGGCTAAAGAGCGACATGAGTATAGGCGAGCAAGTGAGAAATGAAAAAGTTAATGATTGGTTAGGAAGAAAAACCCAAAAATGAGCTATTAGGCAAA
Organism: Amaranthus tricolor; assembly: GCF_026212465.1. Taxonomy (NCBI): domain Eukaryota; kingdom Viridiplantae; phylum Streptophyta; class Magnoliopsida; order Caryophyllales; family Amaranthaceae; genus Amaranthus; species Amaranthus tricolor. The sequence continues at coordinate 12,683,685 of NC_080050.1, read as the reverse complement.
ATGAGAGATAAAGAGAGATTTTAAATTTTTGCATCTCATTTGTACTTGGAATTAGCGACATAAAAAGGGTGAGCTATAAGTTAGCTATTTGGGTAAGTCACCATTGGAGGAATAAGTGTAATTATTTTTCTTTTTCATATTCTTTCGGAAATAGAAGGAGGTTGAATTGTAGGAATTTGAGTACTATTTATTTTGTACTCTTACTTGTGTTGTGTTAGTGTTAGCCAAATGTAGAGGACAAGTGTTTAGGATATTTGGACTCTTGGCGAATACCAAGAATTACAGAAGTTTAGGAAAGGGAGGCATAAGTAGTTTAGCATTTGGAGACCATGTCTTAGCTTTGATTTTTCATTTTTCACTTTGATTATCTCAAGGACGAGCAAAGGTAAGGGGGAGTGGCTAGGTGTTGGTTGTTGGGTGGAGTATATGGGTAGGAGGCGGGGTGGGTGGGTATTGGGTGGAACGGGTGGGTATGGGGCTGGGCGGGTAGGTATAGGGCGGGTAAGACCTCATACCTACTACCCATGTCGGGTAGGACTTTTCTTATGCATCTATCCAACAAATTCATACCAATACCGCCCCAAACAGAGCGGGTGCAGTATGAAACTGGTATTTACCCGCCTACCATCCTTGATGTAACTTAACCCCGTGACTCTTTTCCATTGTGAAATTAAACCTATTCTTATTTTTGACATATTTTTCGCCAGAGTTATATTGTCGTAGATGTTAAGGCGACATTTTATCAACTTTATTTTTATAAAGCAATATTTAGTCGAACTATCATAAAATTACAAATGCATTCCATTTCAATTTCTTAGCGGCAACGAAATGATTTTTTTGGTGGTTTGTATGCAAAAAAATAAAACTCCATTCTATTGTTGGACAACCAAAATTATTATGGTGGTTCTAATAAAATATTGTAAAATAGTTGAGCTAATAACATGTAGTCTAAGACAATATTACTTGGTGAAAATTATGCTGAAAAAAAATAGATTTGTTTAATATTTTTCTCGAAGTAAGTGATTGGTTTAATATTAAAATAGAAAAAAGTTGGTTATTGACATCAATTAAAGTAATAGTTTTAAGACGTTTTAAACAAAAGTACGGGTTTTAAGAAGTTATTTTCCTTTGTTTTTCTCATTTTCCTTACTTTTAATTTTAATTTATTCAATTAATTTTACACCTTTTTTTCTTTTTGGTATTCTTTTAATTTCGTCCTCAACCTATATTATTTCTCCATCTTAAACACTCATTTTTATTATTTATTTTCTTGAGTTGATTTTTTTTATTATAATACTATCTACTAAAACAATATCTTTATTGCTCTGCAATTTGCATACCTCTCCAAAAATATTTAGGAAAAATTACCCTGAATAATACGAACTTTCACTGATTTTCCAACAATAATACGAACTTTCAATTAACCATGAATAATACGAACTTTGATATATGTTTCCCGCTGGCATACTTGACCGGTTCATGACCTGGAGAAACGGTAAATTCCCCATTTCTTCATCAGTTTAATGGGTATATAGACAGCAGGTCAGCATCCTCATCTTCCTCATTTGCTCACTTTGCTCTTCCAATTTAATTACTTCTTCCAACATCTCAATTTTTTTTTCCATTTTCATTTTAATCTCTAAAGTAATTTGATGTTTAACATGTATTCTCCTTCGTCATCATCTCAATCTAGAACATCAATTGCAAAAGGAATTTCTTTATGTAAACATGGTGTTCATGCTAAATTACAAGTAGTCAAAAAAGGAACAAGGGTTGGTGAGAGGTTTTATGGATGTGCATTTTGGCCAGTAAGTTTATTTTTTTCAATAGCTTTATTTTGTTTTATGTTAATTTTGAATTTCTTTATCAATTAGGGTTTCATGATTTGGTTTGAAATGTAGGCACAAGATTGCAAATTTTATAAGTGGGAAAAAGATGTAGTGTATACAAGTGAAATTTCTTCTTGTTTGGAAGAGGAGAAAGCTATGTTGATTGACAAAATAAGGAAATTGAAGGCTAAGAATGCAAAGTTGAAAGAAAGTGAAGCTATGTTGAAATTGAAAGTTGTTGAATACGTAAATGCACAAAAAACATTAAGTTTTGTACTTGTTGCATCATGGGTTTTATTTGTATTGTTCTTATTTATGTTAAGCTAAGTATAAGAATTTGATCATGTAATGGAGTTTTATGTATTGAAAATCCAATTTAATGAAAAAGTAACAAAGTTTCTTTGATTCAAGAATTATAGCCTCAATCCATACATCTTATAGCAATATTTTCAATAATTACCTTTACATACATAAGCATTCCTTACACACAAAAGTGCTAAAATGTTTTCCAAAATGCAAAATTTGAACAATGTTCTAAGCCACAGATTATACCATAATGGTAACTTAATACATACAAAAAAGTTATGTTTTCCAAAAGAGCAGCAAAATGACACTTATTATTACAACATCAATTCTTTGTTGTCGATGCTTGGGTTGATATTATTTCAGTAGGGTTCTTCTTAGGCTTTCCCCTTTTAGCAGTACTAACACCACTCCTACCCCCTCTACTCCCATCCCCTATTCTAATTGTCTTGTTGCCTTTACCTAAAGAACTAGGTTGTGCAGACACGTTGATGGGATAACTCTAGTGTGTTGGTTGCGACATCAACAATCTTTTTCGTTCTTCCTCTACTTCCTTTCAATGGAGGTGGTTGCTCAACCGCTTTACCCTTTTCCGGACACTTCCTTTTGTTATGTCCAACGTTATTGCAAATGCCACATGTCATTTGAACCACGTGTCTTGAGAGCTTTTCTGGTTTTTTAGGATCTTCATGCGGATCCTTGATTTTATTTTTTCGTGGTCTACTAGGACCAATCTTAATTGGAGGAGGATCGATTGGTTTGTCAATTTTTGGCCAATGCCTCTCGCCAATACAAGGATTGATGTTTCCTTCATAGGCTCTTAAATAAGCCTCTCTAGTGTAGCACTGATCAAGGTATGACTCAACCTCCTTGTGCAAGTAAAAAATAAATGCAACTGCATGACAACATGGAATCCCTCTTAAATCCCATTTCTTGCAAGTACAAGTTCTATTTTCAATATCAACCTCTAAAACATCTATACAATAGGCTACTTGGAAATGAGTTGATGTTGAAGGAATGACAGTGCACTTAGCTGCTTCTTGCTTCTCTGAATCTAACGTTTTTTTGTACTTTTAGACATAACAAACCATTCCACTTGTTCATTGCCTCTTCCTTTTTATTAGCCATCCTCTTCATTAGCATTGTTCTAATTTTTCAAGCATATATATTAAATGATGGGATCTAACATTCATAATGTAATTGTTAAAAGTTTCTACCATATTACTCAAAATAACATCACATTTTCCTTCTAGTTTGACAAAAGATCTACAAAACAAGTGTGAACCACATTTCCTAAAGGCGTCAACAACCGGATTAACGTCCTCCATCTCAATAATTGCTTCCTCAAAATCAGCCAAGTTGTATGCTTTGACACATCTCCAAAACAGTAATTTCAACTCTTCTCCTTTGAATGACTTGTTCCAATTTGCATAGATGTGCCTAGTGCAATGCCTATATTTTGCTTTTGAAAGCTCCAGCTAGACTGCCCTCAAAATGCTCTGTACAATAGATAAGTGTGTTATGCTAATATCATATGTAGGTAATTTTGATAAAACTTGGTTCAAGCAAGAATATGAAAGGGTTGGCAAAATGGCCTTATCATGTGCAAGGAATACTAAATCATTGTTATCCTAATATCATATGTAGGTAATGCTCTATACAAGTATTTTGATCAATTTCAATATTTTCATGAGAATGCTGAATTATAACTGATGGAAGGGTTGGCAAAATGGCCTCATCATGTGCAAGGAATCAGCCTACCAAACAAAGAAACCAACCAGAAAATAAAAAAGACCAGAATCACAATGTTTGGGGTTGATCAATGTTTCTGATTTGTGATTTGGGGTTGATCAATGTTTCATGATTCATATACAGCATTTTCATGAGAATGCAACATTGTTTCTGATTTGGGGTTGATCAATGTTTCATGTTTTATGTACAGCATTTTCATGAGAATGCATTATTGTTTCTGATTTGGGGTTGATCAATGTTTCTAATTTGTGATTGGCATTGTTTCTGATTTGTGCTTGGCAATGTTTAAGGTTTCATGAGCATGCAAAATAGCTAAATCAGTAGGTAAATGCAGAATGCAGAATGTAGGTAATTTCAATCTATGATTATGCACAACATCCAACATCCAGCTAAATCCAGCACAGTATACTAAATACAGAATAGCTAAATCCATAGGGAAAGGTGTATACCTGGTGTTCATCTGATATTACTATCCAGTCCTTACCATTATCATGAGGCATACACTTCTTCAATTCAGAAATGAACCATTGCCATGATTCATTGTTTTCACCCTCAACAATAGCCCACGCCAATGGATACATTTGCTCGTTAGGGTCTCAACTGCACTTAATAGCATTCCTCCCAAGAATGTTTTTAGAAAACAACCATCAATGCACAATATTTTCTTGCACCCACCAACCCAACCATCTTTAACCCCTTCAAAGCAAACAAAAAACCTCTAAAATATGGGTGGATTTGTGCTTGGATTAATAACAACAACGAAGTGGCTATTAGGGTTACTTCGTTCTAAAACCCCAAAATAGCTCATGAGCTTCTGATAATGTTGTTTCATAGATCCATGTAACCTCCTATGTGCAGCATACTTAATCTTGTACACAAAGCCCCTACTAATGATAATTTGAAATTGTTTCCTAACAATATCAACTAGTTCTGCAGAAGGAATGTGTGGCCTTGACTTGAATAAATCAAGTAACTGATCTGCACACCAAGAAGCTTTGAATTGACGATTAGAATCCATGTTTCTTTGACAAGTGTGATCACCATTAACTTTCTTGACAATAAAGGAAGCACGTGTTTTATCCCAACTAGTGTATAGCTTAAAGGGACAACCATCAACACACCTTACACCAAGCTTATTCAATTTAGACTTGTAACTCAAATAAAATTTTACATTCCTTCCCTGATGAATTGCATATTTCCTTACCGCCTCCTTAAATTCAACTAGGGCTAAAAACTTGCCCAACAATCCATTTGAACTTCCTAAAATCGGTAATAGCATCCTCATCTTCATCATCACTATTTCATACTCAGATAAACCCTGTGTGTTACTACACTCACTCAATTTCAAAACAGAATCACCCACTTACTCTACTTCTTCGAATGACAATGAGAAATCTTGACTTTGCACAAGCTCCTCCGAAATTTCATCTTCATCTTCATCCTCATAAGATAGCTCATAATCAAGATCTTGTGAATCCTCCTCCTCAGATGCATCTTCATCACTTACCTCAACACTATTACCAAAATGTGGCTCATCTTCAGAAAAATCATATTCAAGAGGTATGCAACTTTCACTAAGGGATTGTTTTGCCTTAGATGCTCTCTTAGGGGTCAACTTTTTCCTATTCCCAAAAGTGGACAAAACTTCACTATCTTTAATACCACTTTTTTATATTTGTTGAACCAACATCTCATTATCCTTATTATTAACTACATACATAGATAATTCTCTATTTTCAACAGCTATTTCAGTCATTTTCCCAACACAAATATCATCGGTAACTCTCTTTAACCCTTCCAAAAAGCTAAAAGCATTAAGTAATTGATACCAAAGACAAAACTTATGTTTTACCCCAAGATCCTTCTTTACAATTCCTTCTAACTCAAAAAATGGCATCTTATCTAGGTCTATGGAGATGGTTTTACATATACCATACACATACTCAAAGCCCACAACTCCTTTTTTTAATACCCCATCATACCAAAACTTTAAAGTAATTGAATCATTCACATTAGCCTAAAAACAAGCAAAAAACACTAAATTACATCCATTTTCAAGTGCACAAATGTTTTTAGTTAACATCAAATAATAATCATGTATGGATTGAGAAAATCAAAACAAAATTCCATCCATTTTCGAGTAAATGGACAGAGAATATCATTCATTTTTGACTAAATGGATAAAAACAGTAAATTACATCCATTTTAAAAGGCATAAATGTTTTTAATCAACAACAAACAATAATCATGTATGGATCAACAAAATGGAAACAAAAATCCATCCATTTTCGAGTAAATGGACACAAAATTTCTTTCGACTAAATGGATACAAGCCCTAATTTTTGGGATTAAAACAAAATTTAGGGATATATATTGCAATTGAGAAGAATAAACTAACCATGAATGAGATGATATCTTTGTAGTTGATGCGTGAGAATGAGAGGGAGAAGAATCAATGGAAATCACGAGCTTGAGGAAGATTGGTGAGGAAGCAGTGGCTACGTGAGGGAGAAGCAGATGTTTCTGTTTCTTTTACTTAATTTTATCAACAAAAAAAAATTCAAAGAATGAGTAAGTTTACCGGTTACAGGTAAATTGGTATGCCAGCGGGAAACATATATCAAAGTTCGTATTATTCATGGTTAATTGAAAGTTCGTATTATTGTTGGGAAATCAGTGAAAGTTCGTATTATTCAGGATAATTTATCCAAAACTTTATTGCTCAATATTATCTCTAAACTTCCATTGAAAGATATTCATATGGTAAACTTCCCATAAATATTACTTTATGATTTTAAAGCAAAGAATTATTTAACATATCTTTCTCTCACATCTATGAAGCTTAATCCCACTTTCTCAATTCCCTTTTGATTGTGAAAAA